>NW_001865057.1:218929-288336 GCF_000002865.3 Monosiga brevicollis MX1
CGGCTACGCTTGCTGCGAAATCTCGTCAACACGAGCCTGGGTAGTGGAGACGGCGAGAGGGAGAGAGAGATAGAGAGAGAGAGAGAGAGAGAGAGAGAGAGAGAGAGAGAGAGAGAGAGAGAGAGAGAGGGAGGGAGGGAGGGAGGGAGCACACATACATGCGCGGACGGGGTGAGGGAACATGCATACATGCGCGTACGTGTACGCGTGCACGAACGAAGCCGAGATTTGTAGGGTCGATGAAGAGCGTGCTACACACCTGCAGCTCGCTCGCGCGGTTATCGTCATAGGCGAGTGGAGTTTCGCAAAAAGTGACCGCGCCGACGACGTCCTGGAACTCAGGGCGGGCGATCAGACGCTCAAACCAGGCAGTCAAGTGCGCCAGCGATGCACGGGCCGATGCATCCAAAAACTAGCAAATGTGTGACATGAATGGAGCATGAGGCGTGCGAAAGCGGCGGCGCGATCTAAAGACCGATCGAGGGAGGTTCAGGCAACCTGTTGGAAGAGAGGACGAAGGTGACAGCCGATGACAACGTCGGCCAAGGTCATGCGGTTGGCACAGAGGAAGGTCCTGCGCGGAAGGAAAAGGGGAGGGCGGCAGCCAAAAGTGAGGTCGTGTGTCAAGGTGGGTGTAGCGAGCCGGGTGATCTGAAGAAAAAAAATAAAATAAAAATGAAAGAAAAAGACATAACCAACCGCTCGCTCAAAAGATCATTGAGATACTTGAGTATCCGGTCGGCCTCGCCGCGGCTGCGGGCCACGTCCTAGGACAAAGGGCCACGCAGGGACATCAGGAGGTAACAGAGGCTAGCCGCTGACTTGGAGAAAGACGAGGGACTGAGTGTTGCATATGATCGAATCAGAGAAAGACATTACAGACCTCTGCATCATAAGGCAGGTAGCCCTGAATTGGAAACATCCAGGCCGAGAGCGCTGGAAAGAGCTCGAGTTGTGTGAGTGTCAAAAACTAAAGCAGCGACATTCGCATGAGTCCTCAACATGGGATACCGGTGTTTTTTTTTTTTTTTTTTTTTTTTACACGGCACGCAACAATGTCCTTGCGGGCACTGACTTGCTGGACAAGGCCTTGGTCATACGCCCGCTCGGGCAACAGGCACTTGTTGTTGAGAGCAGCATCTGAGTAGAACCGACGTCCACCATTTGGTTAAGTGAGAGCCGGAAGCGAAGTTCAAGATTCAGCCACTTTAGAGATAGGGTGCCGAGAGAAAACGGTGCAAGCTCACAGTAGGTGGCAATGGCCAACTCTCCAAAGATCGGCTCGCCATGTTCAGTCACCAGCGCTGGCACCTGGTGTGTGCGAGCACAAAGCAGACGACAAATTGGGCGTTGGGGATCAAAGAGGGGATGTGCTACGACTGCGCAAGAAGGGACCCTTGGGCCTTGGGGGTGAGATGTCAGGGATTGAGTATTACCGTTTGCAGCGGGAACCGTTGTTGAAACTCTGGGGTATGCAGGGCGGCGGGAAAGTCGAATTCCGGGTGCTACGGGTGGTACGCAGTGGCAAGCAGTTGCAAGCACGCGGACAGGCGGAAAACCGGTGACGAGACAAGACGCCCACCAGCCCACGAGGCAGGAAAGGTGAGAAGACACCGGGGCAACACAGTATCAAGACCGGTCACTTGATTGTGACAAGCAAGAGATATGGCGGGAGATTGGCGGGAAAGGCGAGCTGAAGGCGCTTGTAGCGGACCTTGCTGCGTAGTTCCACCTCCTTTTGGGCAAACTTGGCCGCCACCAACACCACTTCGGTGCGGGGGTGATTGTCAAAGCCATACAAAATCTAAAGCGACGGATCCGGCGGATGATGGTCAGTCAAACGGCCCGACCCGGAGCAAGCTGCGTCTGCTTCAGGAACCCAAAAAACGAGGAGGGGGCGGTTGGTGATGATACATACGTCGGATGAAGCCATGTCGACGATGAGGTGGAAGGAAGCGCCAGTTTGATCGAGCCGTATCGCTCGCTGCAGCTACAAATAAACACCCCCCTTCGTGACGGTACAGAGCCCCGACCCTTGAGCACTCTTGAGCACGCAGACGCCGGTCCACTGGCTGACTGCCGTTTCCAAAAGTGAGAGAAAAATACCCAAAAAGTCGGGCCTTTGTACAGATGACTAAAGTGCTTTATCCGTCACACTTTAGGGATGTGTTTCAGCTAAAAATAGTCGATTGCGAGAGAGGGAGGCGAGTGAGCACTTTTTTTTTTCTTGTGTGAGTGTGTGTGTGTGAGCTCATCATGGCGTTTCGCCCGCCTGGACCAGCAGCACCTGCGCGCCAGGGCCGTCGGGGGCGTGGTCGTGGTCGTGGTCGTGTTCGTGGTCGGGGTCACAACTACGGGTCTGGGTCTGGTCATGATTGGGAGCGACGTCCTGACAGCAACGCTTGGCCCTCTGACTATGCAAATTCCAGAACTGTAGCACGGCATCGATACGAGCCGCCGTCCACGGGGTATGCCTCCATCCGGTTGTTCGTTTGTCTGTTCTTGAATGTTTTGAGTAACGTGGGAATTGTGCTGTCTTTCCTCGATCAATGTCATTTGAATGCCACAACGTACGGCAGGGGTATAAGCGGACCGCATTTCGAGCCACCTGCTTCGACTGCTTGGCCGGCGCAAGGAGACACTGCTAATGTCTATCAGCGCCGTGGCCACTTTGACCCGCCCCAGCCCAGTGTGGGGGCCAAACAGGTCCAAAGCGCAGGGTATCATCAGCTCGAGCCCAGGCATGCCGCCCACACAGGAGGAGTTGATGCTGCAGGCGCACCATCTACTGGGCCTGCACGACCGCAGTATGCCAATCTTGATGGTCCCAAGGCATCACCGGCGACACCGACCACCACAACAGCAGCCCCGGTCGGGATTTTGCGCAAACCAGGACGACCCGGCGGCATGCCAGCAATGTCGCCCGAGGCGACGCCAGCTGTCCCTGCCACCTCGGCCACCTCTGCTGGGACTGATCTCAAGACAGAGACGGATGCTAACACAGAGGCGGCATGGGGTGCGTCCTGGGATGTCCTGGATCCCACCCAGCAGCAAACCTTGGCTGCGGCTCGAGAGGTGCGTACGTCTGACACGTTCATCACCGACCATGTTCCCCTGGTTTTGCGCGTTGGTATGCACCAGTGTTCACTCGCTCTGTCGTCCTGGTCGTTGGAGGTAGTTGGCCCAAAGCCAACTCACGTATATGGAGTGCGTCCCCAGCGAGTTTGGAAATGTGTTGCTTCCCATCCTACCTGGCTGACCCCTCTTTGTCATGCTCGCTTGAACCGGAACTTGGGGACAATGCCGGGCATGTCATAACGAGACAGACAGTATCAGACCGCGGTAGTTGGAAGAGGGGCCGGGGCGAAAAAAGCCTGGGGGTTAGGCGGTCGAGCACCGCCGAGTCATGATGGTGTTTTTGCGCCTCCTGCTGAGCAGAGAGAGAATGGAAAGATTCAGACAAATCCGAGAATTATCAATCCCCCTTGAATCTTAACCACTTGATCATCTGACATCTGACAACCATCAACGAAGAAGAAGCGTGCTTGATCATGGCCATGACAACCAGTTGTTACTAATGCGTGATGGCTCTTTTGTTTCGTTTCAAAGTGGCGCACCACAAGATGACAAGCAGATGAAACATGAAACGTCAAAAAGGCGAAAAGCAAGCCATGGCTTCGGAACATGACATTTCAGCCATCGCCAAACCAAAAGGGCGCCAGTCTGTCACTGCTCGACCTGCTTTACCCCACACGTGCACGTTTGGAATTTCCGAGCCGTCTTATGGAAGCCAATGTCAGAGCCGAACGGTCAAGAGTCAAAGGCATGCCCCCACTTTTTGAATTAAGGTGCAAAGTTGCAGCTTGAGGTTTCCGAGGAATGCATCGTTACAGGGTACGAGACGTTGAAGCTGGGGTGTGGGGGGCAGTGGCAGCCAAGAGCGACGTGGTGCACCTTTTCTTTTTGGGGAGGGTTGAACAAAAATTGCTTATCAGCGCACCAAGATCGCAAGGATCATAAGCAGTGACGGTCAAGGTCGCCTAATTCACGGCGTCTTCCATAGCAAGAGATCAGCTCAGGCCCTAAGCAAGCTTTGGGCATAATTTCCCAGGAGTAAACATCCAATTGCTGCGATGGACCCACAAACCCATACCAACCCCAGTCTCATCCCACAAAGTACCCATGAAATCGTCTTGCACGCTGAACGGGCACCATCACGCAAGTCACGAGCCGGCGCATCTCAGACTGATATGGGCGAGCTACGGGCACGGCACGGCACGGCATGGCAAGGGGCGAGGGGCGAGGGGCGAGGGGCGAGGTGAGGCGCGTGCTGCGACACCGGGCGTTTTTCAAAAAAGTGTTTTCACGAGATGGTGGCAGCTGTTTTTTTTTCCATTGGTTTTGTTGGAACAGGGTGTGCGGTTGGGAGCGGCGAGGTTCCCTCCCGTAGTGGTGGCGTGTGTACTGTGCTCGGGCGCCGCAAAGGGTTGGAGCCCGACAGAAACCTCAAAAAGGAGAGAGAGAGAGAGAGAGAGAGAGAGAGAGAGAGAGAGAGAGAGAGAGAGAGAGAGAGAGAGAGAGAGAGAGAGAGAGAGAGAGACAGAGACAGAGACAGAGACAGAGACAGAGAGAGAGAGAGAGAGAGTGAGACAGAGAGAGAGACAGAGTGTGTGTATGTGTGTGTGTGTGTGTGTGTGTGTGTGTTGAAGAAGGCAACAGAAGGAAAGCGAAGAAACACAACAATACAAAAGACGAAGAAGAACGTCCAGGAGTGCCCTAAGAAAGAATGGTGTGCAGCGTCGGGGCGCCCGTGGTCTGGTTCGGGGGTGGGGGGTTTTTCGTGATACTGGCTTGTGACCTGCCCGAAGAACGACTGATTCAAAACAACGAGACTGCAAACCAAGAACCGCACGCAGGACGAGAGAGGAAGGGAGACGGAGAAGACGGAGAGGGAGAGGCAGAAAGATAGAGACAGAGAGTGAGAGTAGAGAGGAAAGAGGAGAGAGAGAAGAGAGGAGAGAGGCAGACAGAGGGAGAGAAAGAGAGAGAGAAAGAGAGAGAGAAAGAGATGAAAGAAAGAGAGAACAAAAGACCACACACACACACACACGAGCAGAGAGAGAGAGAAGAAAGCGAGAGAGTGGAGAGAGAGCGCGCGCGCAGAAGTTGTGCACAGAGACGCAGACACGGGCACACATGCATCCAGGGCTGCATTTACATGTATATTCGTTGCCATAGTCTAGAGCTGGATTGACGCGTGCGCTGCCTTTTGCTGGCGAGTGCAGCTACGGACCTTGGCGCAGTGAGGTACGCTTTGGCACAGGCTTTCGAGGGTGGAACGGCTTTGGGCTGGGCCTCGCGCGCCGTCTGAGGCTGGAGCTGCCCCATCTGGCCCGTGTTTCGGCTCAGCTCAACCCCACACGGACGAACGAACGGACGAATGCACACACCTCTGGCTGGTGTCAGCTCCGTCGTGTGCCTATCGGGTGCCATTCATCGTTGCTGCCCTTGCTTACCGAGGGGCTGTGTGCTGTGCCCCGCCCATGCAGTACCAGTTTGGCTGGTGATTTCGACAGTGTCTCTCCAACGCCACGAGCTTGGCCTCGACCGATCCAGCCCTGGCTGCCCATGCTGTGTGGGCCATTTTTGCTCCCACCTCAGTCGCTTGGCTGCCTCGGCGATACCCAAAAACACACGGCCGTCAAGTTGCTGGCTTCAATGCGCTTGAGCTGAGCGTCGTTCCATCACGCTCGTGGCCGCGTGGCCACCTCCTTGTGCCCTGCCTGGTTGGCCGGTCTCATGTCCCAGGTAAATTCCCAGTTTACAGCCAGTCCCGTTACCCTGTCGCCTCCGGCGCGCTCAGCCCCCTTCCCCGCCCCGTTTCTTTTTTGTTTTGTTTTATTGCAAGTGTTTGATATCCTTGCCTGCCCCTCCTCTGCTTCTTTTCCCCCGTGTCGATGCCTTCACACACGTTTTCTCCCGCGCCCACCCCCCGCGCCCACCCCCCGCGCCCGTCCTTTTGATGCTCAGCAACCACGCCAAGGGCCCTTGGACATGGCGCCCTCAGCCAACAACGTCATGTTGCACACCCCGGCTGCCTCGTTCGTGGCCTCCACGCACGCATCGGCTTACGAACCCATGCAAACATCCCCTTATCGCCAACAGCTTTACCACCGGTCTCCCTGACTCTGCTCTCAGTTTGTGTTTTCGTCGCCCGTGCTTCGTCTTGACATACCAATACCAATACCGTCATGCACGCCTCTTTAGAGTACCTCTCAGTCTTTCAGCTTGTGCAAGCATTGCCAAGAGGCACAACTCTTGTACAACGAGGGCAAGAGTGATGAAGCCCTCCGTCGGTGTGAGGAACTGCAACAGGTACTGCCTCCTGGGCCACCTTTATAAAGTGCATGCCGTCATTGTGAGCCTTGTTCGTTTGGGGTTTTCTTCTGACCAAAATCGTGAATCTCTCGTCGTGTGAACCTAGTCACGAGGCGATCACCAGGAAGGCCTTCTCCTCATGGCAGCCATTCACTTTGCCTGCGAAAACTATGATCGGTGTGTGCGAGCTCCTGGTTGAGTTCTTTTCCTTGGATCTTTATCCACCGACAGGCCCCCGCTCTCTGTGCCCAATGTATCGATTTGGTTGATGGCTGGCTCACCATGTCCCTCTCAATGCACAGCGCTCTTGAGCTGAATCAGCGTGCTTCTCAAAAGACTGATCCCGCCAACGCCCATTTCGCCCAAGGGTACACGGAGATGGCCGCTCAATATGTCCAGACACATCACATGACAAAGGCTGAACATGCCTATCGATGCGCTTTGGCCATAAACCCTTCCCTTTACTCCGTGCGCAACGATCTCGGTAACCTGCTCAAGGCAACAGGCAAAAATGCCGAGGCCCGCCAATGCTATGAACAGGTGCTCTACTATCAGCCCACCTTTGCCGTCGCGTGGAATAACCTTGGTTGCATCGAGCTGGACGAGCAACAACCCCAGCATGCCCTCCAGCGCTTTACAAAGGCCGTTTATTTGGACTCTCAGCTCGAATGCGTCTACAGCAATCTCCTCAGCATCTTGGGTGCCGAATCGACTGCCGCCGCCTTGGGCAATGTAGCCAACGTCCTTCGTGACGAAGGCCAGCTGCTCGCAGCACAACACGTTTACAAGCGCTCGTTGGGTCTTTCTCCAAGCGCACATGTCCATGCCGGCCTGGCTGCCCTGTTTCACCGCTCCCAGCAACTCCCCGAAGCGGCTCGTCACTACCAAGAGGCGATCAAGCTCAACCCGTCTTTCCAGGAATGCTACAGTAACCTGGGCCATGTGATGCGGGACCTGGGTGACCTCAACTCGGCTCGCGTCGCTTTCCAGCAGGCTGTTCGCCTCAAAGCCAGCGCCGACGACTTTAACAATCTTGCTTGCGTCTGCAAGGATCTGGGCGTCATTGATGAAGCCATCAAGTACTACCAATCATCCCTCGAACTCAAATCCGACAACCCCAATGTCTTTTGCAACCTGGCCCACTCACTTCAAATGGTCTGCGACTGGACCAACTACCAGGAGCGCATGCAGCAACTCGTGGCCCTCGTTCAATATCAGATTGACAACAACCAATTCCCCTCGGTCCACCCCCACCACACCTTCCTTTACCCCTTGCCCAATACCCTTCGCAAGGCCATTGCCGCTGCTCACGCCCATGCCGCTCAGCGCAACATTGTCCAATACAACAAGCCCGCCTACGATCACTCACGCCTCTTGCCCTTGTCCGGGCGCCTCCGTGTGGGTTATGTCTCTTCCGATTTCAAGGATCACCCCACCTCCCATCTCATGCAAAGCATCCCTGGTTATCACAATCGTGAGCAATTTGAAATCTTTTGCTACTCCCTTGCCCCGGATGACGGTAGCATTTACCGCCGCAAGATTGAAGCCGAGGTCGAACACTTTGTCGACCTCTCCGGCATACCCGACCACGCCATCGCGGCTGACCGCATTTACCATGATGGTATTCACATCCTTATCAACCTCAACGGCTACACCAAGGGGGCCCGGACAGAAATATTCGCGTTGCGGCCTGCTCCCATCCAGGCCATGTGGCTTGGCTATCCGGGCTCTTCGGGCGCTGACTTTATGGACTACATTATCACCGATGAGCAAACCTCACCTCCTGAACATTGGCGCGACGCCTACTCTGAGCACTTTGTCTACATGCCCTGCTTCTTTGTCGGTGACCATATGAACATGTTTCCCCTACCCCCGCGCTACAACTATGTTGAGGGAGATGACGAGGGTCAGGCCCAGGGGACGGCAGCCAAGGTGGCCCGCAGCGAAACTACGTCACGTGCTGTCGTACACTCGTCCCACCCTTCAACTGCTGAGCTGGATGCGCCCCGTACCCGCAAGCTTGCAGCTTCGGCGCGCCCAACTGGCTATCACAACCCCACGGGAGCCACGTCCATGCCTCCTCCGCAGACCCACACGTCGCTCCAGGTCATGCAGTCACAGCAGCAACAACAACAACTGCAGCAGCAGCCGCAACAGTCGGCGCACCTCTCACTCAACCCAATGGCGGCGGCGCCCTCTGCCCAGCAGCAGCAACAATTACAGCACCAACAGCAGATGTTTGTGAGCGCGCTCACGGCTGCAGCTGCCACCAACGCCACTGCTGCTGCCAATGCCATGGCCAACGGCGCATCCATTAAGAGTGAACCCGACCATGCCTCGATGCTGGCCGCCAGCATCAACCAAGTTCTTCTCCAGCCCAATCTTTCACACATGGATCCGCGCCTGGGCCCCATGGCCATGGTCAACTCAGCCCTTCCAATCCCCTACGTGCAGACCAATTACTTGATTCCCAACGCACACGGATTCCCTACGGCCATGATCCCAGCGATCCCCTTCTCGCCTCAGTTTGGCATGGTTCCCACGCAACCTCTTATGCCGGCCAGTGCATCCCCTGGCTCCTTGCTCAGCAGCCCTTTAGCCCACTTTCTTTCTCAGCCACCCAACCGCTCGCTGAGCATGCTTCACGCCATGGGAGCAGCTGCCCAAGGCGGCGCTCCAATGGGTGGTGCAGGCCCCATGGCCGTCCATGCTCCCATGCCAGGCGTCATGCCTGGTAACCCTCATCAGCAACTGTCTGCCCCGCATATGATGGCTTTTCAGCCGGGTCAAAAGCAGCCCAACCCCTACATGATGTACATGCAACCCTCGCACCCGCTACCAGTGGCTACCAATGGTTATTGTGCTCCATACGCGCCTCCACACGCGCCTCTACCCCCACCTGGCCAAGAGGCTACCCAGCCCATGCTCCACCGCCGCTTCTATGGCCTTCCCGAGGACAAGGTCATCTTTTGCAATTTCAATCAGTTGTACAAGATTGACCCACTCATGTTTGACACATGGCTCAACATTCTCAAGCGCGTTCCCAACAGCGTGCTCTGGATCCTTCGCTTCCCGCCGGCTGGAGAACAGAACCTGCAAAAGGTGCGTACCATGTACCATGACTCTCTTGTGTGTGCCCTCTCGTTGCGCCCACCCACGCTTCACCGAGGCACCTCTTCTCTCCCTCGTTTCCTCACCCTTCCCTTGTCGCTTGTAGCGAATCATCGAGGCTGGCCTGACGCTGGATCGCGTCATCTTCTCTCCGGTGGCCGGGAAGATCGAACACGTCCGACGTGGTGCTTTGGCTGACATTTGCCTTGACACTCACGTTTGCAACGGCCACACGACGGGCATGGATATCTTGTGGGCTGGTATGTGGCCGATACGAGCAGTCCAATGTCGACCACTTGCCCAACGGTTTCCACATTGCTCACCGCATTGTTTTCGTCTGTGTCTGTGCCATGTGATTCGCCAGGCACGCCCATGATTTCTCTCCCTGGTGATACGCTAGCGTCGCGTGTGGCTTCGTCGCTGCTCAAAACCCTCGGCTGCCCTGAGCTCATTGCTCGCTCTCACGAGGATTACGTCAACCTGGTGCGTTTAGACATGGCCCTGATCCACTCCCTTCTTGATCTGCTACAGCCTCTCATCCTCTCGCCTCACTTGGTCCTGTGTGTGCTTAAATTGACAGGCGGTGCAGTACGCAAGCAACCCCCAGGCCCTGCGCAATCTCAAGCGCAAAGTGCGCATCGCGCGCAAACGCTCGCCGCTTTTTAACACCCGACTTCTGACACGTAATTTGGAGCGTGCCTTCAAAGCCATGTGGTACCAACATGAGCGCTTCGGCCACCCGGCACACCTCAACGTCGCCGGTGATGCCGCGACGTCATCTTCAGTCGGAGGCGCCTCGGGTCACGTCCCCACTTCCAAAAGCACGGCTGTTATTCGCAATCAACGCCCGATGCAAGAGGCACGCCCGCCCGAGACAGCAGCCGGCCCGCTTGCTTGCCATGATGGAGCCACGCTGCGTGCCACCTCACACGCGTCCCAAGGCATGGCTGTACATTCATCCTATCAACAAGGCATGCCTGCCATGTCCTGATTGCGTGCGCTGACAAGTCTATTTGTTGCACGAGCACCGTCCTGAACGCAGGCGGGCATTGACTGTGACGCGCTCCTTCTCCCTCTTCTTCTTCTTTTTTTTTTTTTCCTTCTGTGTGTGTGTGTGTGCGTGTGTTTGCGTGTGTGCGTGTGTGTGTACGCGCGTTTGTTTTTCCTTTCTTTCTGGGGTAGTGATGAGCTCTCACCTCTGCAACTGTGGGGGCGATTTTTGCCTTGCTCAAGAACAGCCATTGGTTTCTTGTGCCAGCTGGCCCCTTGTTCCGTCCCTGTGTTGTTGTAAGGGCTTATCCAACGCCATGTCCGTCTTTAGTTGTTTCTAGTGCTTTAACAGTTAGGATTGGTATCGTGTTCGATTCGTCGTCGCTGTCGGACACAAATGTTCCATTTTATCCCGGGTCGAACCGTTTGTGGGATTTTGACCCTTGAGCCAAGACCTATTTTTATAAGAGATTTGCTCCCAGTACCAGTACCGAACATCGGGGTGAGGCACCTCGTTTGATAATCGATTTTTGAGAACTTGCTGGCTTTTCAGTCGGTTGACTGTCAGCTTGATTAGCTGCTGCACACGCATTGCACTTCATGGCTCGCTACAAAGTACTCTGGTGCCAACTGCAAACCGAGGTGCTTATCACCTCGTTCCAGTGTCACCTCCACGGGCAACACAAGGTTGAAACCTGTAAACTGCACGTTCACCGGGAGTGGCTTGATCTTAATGGCTGAATCAGTTCGTAGAGTCAAAGAAAACGCTCCACGCCGCGCCTTGAGCGGCCAGCTATACCGATTCCCTTCACGCTCGCCTGCGCTCAACAACCAAGCAGTCCCAAAAGCCAGGTGAGAAAGCACCCTTCAGTAATGCGGCAATTGTAACCCAAAGAAGCCGCACGCACCGTCCCCACTACAGCGCGCGTGGGCAGGAAGATCCACCTCGAGCCGACACTGCTGCAGCTCTACTCCCGCGGCCTGTCTCCACTCCCCTTTGAGCTGTTGCAAAAAGCATGAAGGCCAGGCGGGTGAGGTTCTTATATGCAGCACAGGCTTGCGCCCCATTGTCCGCAAAACAACAGCCACAGGTCGTGCGTACCGTTGAGCACCCAAAATCACAGCGCCAAGTCGACTTGACGGTGACCGGAAGCGAATCGCCCCCTGCATGGATTTGTATCAAGACCGCTAGTGAGGGCAACTTTGGGGCACCACATCTGAAGCAGGCTCATCGCAAGCAAGGTACATCATGTGAGAGGTCCACATACCGTCGCAAGTTACACGAAAGTGACAGACTTCAACATCAGGTCGTCCAGCAAGGCTTTGCACGAGTGCACCGGCCGTGGTTTTGAGCCGTTCGCCCCGCTGTTCCCACACACCAGAGGCCCTGTTTATGTTTGACCCAAAAGGCACAAGCAGATTGGCAATAAACGATCGTATGAGAGCAAATGTACGGAACAGCCGCCGATCGTTCATCTCAAACCGCGCACAGTCTACATCAAGATGCTGAACAGCAAGTAGGCAACGAACCGCAGACCAAGCGAGCGAGTCACGGTGGGACAGCGGATGAGCAACACCACTTCTTCCTGCGGGTGGCATCGCTCCAACACCTGCTGCCATTCGTGGGCAGCCGGCAGACTCACTACCATCCGGTGATCACTTGTGGCATGGCTAAGACGCGTTCCTGTGAAGCGGGCAGAGATGTGGTCCTCTATCCTGAGCCGACAAGCCACGAGAGCCTGATCGCCTCGATCCGCTGCCGTTGCAGTGCCGGGAAGATCAAGATAACCCCCGAGATCACTGTTGTGGCTGGCACTACGTTCCGTATGCCAAAGTGGCACGATGTGTGAGGCACGTCGAGGCCGGGGCTCGGCATGATTCGCTTCTGTCTGTGATTTCATGTCCCAGTCGGAGCCGCGTCGTAACGCCTCACCCCCTGCGAGTGGCATTGGCTGAGTAAGTATACGAGCATTGGGCCGAGCAAACGGTTCGGCAGTAGCCATGGTTTCAAAGCCAGGGGCTGATGACGAGCTGGGATTGGTGGCGCTGGTGTTGCTGAGATTGCGCGTGTAAGTGTGGGTTGGCGTAGTCGAGTGGTGAGGCACAAGACGTGTTGTTGGCTGTTTGAAGCTCGACTCTGATGAGCTGTTGCTCGAGGTTCGAACGGCGCTCTTGTTGGAACCAGGCGAAATTGTTGGGACGTGCTGTGAGGTCAGTGTGGAAGCTGTCAGAGGTGCGCATCGTGCAGACGGTTTGAGAGTGGCGACGGGTAGAAAGGGATCTGTCACAGGCATTGCCTGCTGATCTGCGCTTGGCGCATGGTTGCTGTCCTGTGCGCCGGTAACCTCAAAGTCAGGATCACGGTCCGTGCTGAACTGCGATTCCATCTCTGATGCGTGTGTTGCCTCTTTTGCAGGTTTCTGTTGCCATTGTGGCTCTGGTGCTTGTGTCACCTCCTGCCGCGTCTCTAGTGCCACTTCCTGCTGCGTCTCTAGTGTCAGCACCTGTCGCAAGCCTTGTTTTGGCGCTGGAGCGGTGTAAACTTGCTCTGCCATGTGCTCTTCAGGTGGGTCTGGCATGCCAGTGCGTGGCAAGGCTGTTGTGGCCTGATGTAACTCGCTCTGGGTGACAACATTGCTTGCGTCCGCGACCGTCTGATCGGGCTGCGTCTCGCGTTGGGTGCCCCACAAGGCAAGGGGCGAAAGTGAGTCGAGCAGATTTGTGGAGAACTTGTGCAACCACTCAAATGACGATTGCTTCTCGAGTGGAGCTACACCCGTGGCAGATCTGGGCAGAGGTGGGGCACTGCTTGCATTCGCACGCGAGGTCAAGTTGGTCCCGGCAACAGATGCTGCATCACAGTCTGACGACGGTGTGGCAAAGGCTTCCTCAGGTAAAGGGGCACTTCGACTGCCTGATCTCGACTCGGCCGTGGCTGACAATGGGCTCAGTGGAGAAAACACGGCCGATTGTGCAGAAGACGTGCTGCGATATTGTAAACCCGATTGAGGGCGACTGTGATTATCATCGGGAAGCGCCGCCGGACTGGTGTTTGCTTGCGCGCGCTGTTCAGAGATGGCTGTGTTGGACAGTGCAAAAGGATCACTGATATTGGCCATGCGCAGTTGAGAAGGCCGGCGCTCACGAATCACAAAGCGAGGACCTGAAATCAAAAGCGCAAACCAGGCGTCATGTTCAGCACATCATTTGCACGGCACGAGCTGCTTTGGCTGGTAGGACCGAGGCAATTGAAGCAAAACTCACGCCGGGCTAGGTCGACCTCGTCTGACATCCAGCTGTCAGAAGAGCGTATACTCAACTTGGAACCCTGTGCCGACGCCAACTCGACCAAATCCCGACGGCCGAATGTGCCGAGGCCTGATAAAGGTGTCAACGGCGACAAGTCAACTCAACAAAAGGTGCAAGGCAGCAAGACACGGCATCAAAAACCTTGCCTTGAGAATTGGATATGCTGGGGCTGACAGAACCCTCCTTGGCCGTTGACGTCGCAGCCGCACCGAGATTTTCGACAGAAGGTGGTTTGGCGATGGCTGCCGATGCCTCGGGGGTATCGAGATGCGTGTTTGATTTGCTATCTAGATCCTCTGTGGGCAGGCCTTTTCCTGGCGTAAACAAGCGCAGCACCCTACACCGGCATCCGGAACCAGCACTTGAGACGTGCAAGTAAGAGCGTGAACGAAAGAAAACTCAGAAGACACGCACTTGCGAAGACGTCGATGGCGACGCGAGCTTTTGGGACTGTGCTGATTGGTTTGGGAGGAGTGGAGCAAGCTTTGATTGCGTCGCACGACCTCAATGGCCCGGGATGGATGTCTCTGCAAGATACGCTCTTCAGCAATGTGTAGCATGCCAGTGAAAAGAAGAAAGGCTAAGCCCAAAGACCGATCAAAAGGCGTGGTGCGTCCTGCACCTTGCTGTGTATCCTCGAGGATGGCATTGTGGCTGAGGCGCGGCTGTCGCACGTCATCGTGATTCGCGGCTTCGCTCGTGGTTTCCTCCTGCTGCGACAAAAAAATGAAATAAGACTGTCTCAGGCCGCATGCACCGGGAGCCCCCATGGCCTGGCAACACGTGCCTCTGAATCAGTACTGTGCTCTGATCTCGATGGGTCCGAGCCTGTCCGATCCAAGTAGTCTGCCGCTAAAAGCCCGTCAATGGCTCGCTCCAACGCCATTCTTTGGCGCTCGTGATACTAAAATATAGACCGGAACGACAAGCACACAGACGCCGATTGCAACGCTGTGAGACAAGACAAGCTCTTTTGCCAGATCAGCATGGCCAGGGCAGTAGCTGTGGCTACGTTGGGCCGCACTCCGCACTCTGCTGACCTGAGACAAGCCCTGGAGGGCGGCCAGCACGCTGGCTGACATGTGGCGCTTGTTCATTTGCAAGCCCTCCTCGACCGTCTGGGAAGCCACACATCCCGTGTGGATTGATGCATGAGCTCACATTTCGAACGCTTCACTCACAATAACATTGCAGTAAACATGAGACAAGTTCGGATTGACACGTACGGCAGCAACCCGGTTCATCGCGTCCATCAAAGCAGTCCGAGCTTGAGCCAAGTTCAAAGCAGTGTCTCGATACGCACGTTCACTGGTGTCAGCCCTTGATTTTGCCTGAAGCAATTGCACACACGCATGTGAGTCGTGGCCCATGGTTGCTTAAATCTTGTCATCAAATGACCTTGTAGCTTCGTCACGACCAACCTTGGCCACACGCTTTTGGTGGTCGCCCGCTGCAGCTGAACCAGCCTCCCCGAGCAGATCAGCAAGCTCCTTGCATCTGCGCTCACGCGCGTGCGTGCCATCATTTGATGACGCGCCGTCTTGACATCCCACGCAAGCGCGAGATCATGCTGGCCTTACCTTTGCACATATTCGGTTTTACCGCGATCCGCCGACTCGAGCAGCTGAGCATGAGCCACAGCTTGTGACTGAATGGCCTTGAAACCCTCACTCTCGCAGATCAAGCGCTAAGAACAACACGACCGGCGATCGATCCTTGAGAGTTGGAGTTGCTCGAGAGGGCTGGCACAAGCTGCAGGTCGATCGCGTAGTCTCACCATGGTATAATTAAGCTGCTGTGCAAGAGAGGCAGCGTTTTGGCGAAGGGATGTGCATAGGTCCTGCGAGTCACGTTTAAAAGTAAAATCCGGTTTTTCAGGCTTGAGCTAGGGCGGCTGCATGGCGCGGCGCACCTGCACCGCTTGGCGGTTGCGTTCCATGTCCTCTTGCAACGGACTCAGGGCCTCCAAGGTGTGCAAAAGGTCGTTGTACCCATCGAGGCTGCGAACGGTGCCTTCAACCAGATGTGGTGAAACGTGAAGAACATGCTGTGGGGTGAGGAAAAGCCCTGCGTGGCACACATTTGGACGACGCGCCTTTGACGCACCATGCTGAGATATTTCCTGCAAGAGCTGCACGACCTGCTGCCCACTCGCCTTGGAGGCGGCAACACTGGCCACGAGTCGGTCGGCATCCTCTGCGGGCGTCATCATGTGCATCAATTCAGACACGCTCGAGAATGGCACCGCTGCTGAGCTTCACCTGCTCTACCCCCTTTCCCACGAAATGCTCCACAGGCGCCTTTCCAATCCCCGCACGCGCGTTTTGGTGTGTCGTGCCAAAGAGGGCGATGAGAGCCACAGCAACATCTGAAATGGATTTGTGGAGCTGTGTGCCCTTTTTTTTAATTTTTGTCGTCTAGCATTCGTTTGACATTTAGCACGAATGGGTGCATGCAAGCACTGCGCGAAAGAGCCGATTTTTTTGATTTTTTTGTGCCATGGCGAAGAAGAGGAAGTTTTTATGGGGAAGGCTCCCCGGGTTGTCGCGTGGTGGCATCATTGACAAAAACATGGTGCCGAACACCCCATTCTGCATTGAGCCCGACGGCCTCCGGCTCACTCGCATCGGGTTCAGCAACCTTGGCCATGACAACGAGTCGGCGGGCCAGCTTGCGATTCAGGATCTGCTGACAGGCGGCCTTGACCTCGAAGCAGCGATGCGCTGGCACCTACAAAGCACGGCGGGAGCCAAATGACTGGGCAACGAAATAGCTGCGGAGCCCCGCCAGTTGCACTTTTCAAACTTGACAAACCACAAATTCTTCTGCCAGGGCCTCGGGCATCCAGAACGCGAGACGACCCCCCAGCACCAGTCGATGGGCGCCGAAGGAGATCAGGTCGGTAAAGACAGCCCCCAACCCATATTGCTTGGACCGCGGAAAACGGTTGTCACGGCTACGCAAAATATCAGAACGCGTAAGAGTTGCATCAGACCAAACCAGACCGGTTCCGTGGTGCTCCAGACCAGGACTACTTTGAAGGGACATACAATTCCTCCGGGACGGGGCGCGAATCCTTTGCTCCAATCCGCCGGGCCGGTTCACGAATGCCATAGGGTGCTGCCAATAACCACCACAACACGCATGTACAATGGCACGACATGTCAACGCAAAGGATCTTGCGAGGAGCAGGATAATGGCATGGTTGCGAATGCGAGTCTCCGCTTACGGTCAGCGACGATCATATCAAACAAAATGTCCTGGCGAAAGCTGGGGTTTGCTGCATCGGCCACCAGCACATCCCCAAACTTATCCAAGAGCTCATACTGCTCGTAGTTGGCCAGGATGTTCTCTTTGGGACCTAAGCGCGGCTTGATCATGCACGACGCGCAGGAAAAAAGGTTAGTCTTGGCCCTGTTTCGCTTGACCATGGCAGCGTGTCTTGTAGGCATTCGATCCGGCACTTGCCTCGAGTTTTAGATCCTGTGCCCTGTCGCGATGTTTTGCCAACGCCATGCACTACCTGTGTGGATGTGCGTGGGAGTGTCAGGCACCCCTGTGTCGCCGGATCATGGGTATCAACCATTGATCTTTCGCTGCCAACAAACCTGAAACGCAATATCCGACCCCATGGTCATGCCGCCAAAGTAGGCTACGGGAACGAGCAAGCTTGCTGCAAACGGCCAATTGTTACGTCAAGGTCAGCCAGATTGAATTGTCAGCGTCATGGACAGTGCATATACTCAGCAATAGACTCATTCAACCATCTCTCACCTGTGCCGCAAAAAGGATCGTACGCCAATGTCCCTGGCTGAGCCTGGGTCAATCGCACCACACACGCATGCACACACGCAAGCACACGCCCACACCATATAGGGTAGGAAGATAGCAGCAGCAGCCGTAAGCCAGAGGTCACACGTACACGAAGCTGGCCCAACGACTGCGTGAGTCTGACAGACGCATCGACGAGGGCGGTGTTACCTGGACCATGTTAGCCATAAAGAAGGCCAGTTCGGGGTCCATGCTTGTGTTGCCAATCATGTTTCTTGTTTTGAGATCAAAGGCGCGCATCAAATCACGGCGGCCGGTGGCAATCTGGGAAGCAAGGGAAAGGGGGGAAAAAAATGAGCGCGAGGCGCCTGAACTTTGCTCATGACTTGCGTCAGTCGGTCGCAGAGTCATCGGCTTCAAGCGGCCCCCATACCTGTCGAACCCAGAACACACGATGCGGTGCATCGGGCGCACTCATATGTTTGCGCCCATAGTCCTCGACGGCCAGATACCTGATTTCGGGGTCATGAAGATCCACTGCGCCGGGTATTGCCAGCGGTGCCATGGTCTATGGCGGGAATAAAGATGGGTCGCAATAGCAGGGGAGACAACGAGACATGCCATTCAAGGAAGGAAAAATAGGATGGAGGGGGTGATCAGAACGTCATTCACCAAGCAAGCACCTCAAAGATGTGCATCTTGCGGGCCTTGACCAGCTTTTTGTTGTATGACATGATTTCAAACTTAAAGCGCCCGCTGGGCAGCTCATCCTGAAACATGAAGGACACGACGGAGGAGGGGCGCCAAGCAAGTGGGAATATATCAGGTTTTGCAGCAGCCCCGGAAACGATCAAAACTCCGGTTACTCTGCGATATTGGCGTGTGCTGAAGCAGCAGGCTATTACCGTCACGCGGTCGCGGAGGGCGACCTCAACCAGCATTTCCCAGTTCTCGCCCTGAGCAATCAGCTCGCCCATGTATGCCATCCCGACACAGCGCTGTGCGATTCCAGATAATTCCGCATCGGAATGCCGCGTGCTAGCAAGCAGAAAAGGAGTCTGCAAGGCGTAACCCCATCCTGCGCATCAGAACACCCAGCGGCTCAGTCACGGACACGAATCGAGGCGACAACAACCAACCTCGTGGCTGTAAGTGCTGAGGTCCAAGTCGACCTCAAGCCGCAGCATATCCAACACTGCTTCCAGCTCCGGCAACCGAAAATCCACATGATTGCTGGCAAACTCTATCAGCAAGGTTCGCGATGGTGCAGCGCCCCCCGTGCCGGCGCCACGACTCTGCTCCTGGCCCACCGCTGCCATGGTCGGCTTCTTCAATTCAAAGCAAGAAAGAGGTCCACACGCACGAGTCGAGACGAGCAGAAAATGATGACATCTTCTTTCTGACAACTCGTGTGGGCTTTCGGTTCTGCGATGTTTGGTAGGAGATACATGAATGTGGAGGTATTTTGAAGTTCACTATGGGTGGTTTGATTACTCGGTCTCGATTCACTCAGAGGCAGGCATGGGGCTTTTAGGATCAAGGGTGGGAGGCAGTGGATGGGTGTGAATGGTGCTCACGGGGCGTCACAAATAGCCCTGCCGAAGCCGTCAACACAACTGCATTGTTGAGGTGACGCCATTCGTTCTCGCTGGAGGATAAACACATGATGCGCATGGCCGGGGGAATCAGGAGATTATAGCTGGGACCCTCCTCTCCAAACGCCTGGCCATCGAGTCGAAAAGCTTCGCGCGCCACGTCCCCCGCGACCATGTTGTCGTCTGACGGACTCCCAGCCTCGCTGACTGCATACACATCAAAGTCCAAGTCGCCTGACGTGGCAGCCGTAACCGCAAAGACTGGCGCACTCCAAGGAAACTCTGCGCAGTTTGATTGTGCCATGGCGGTCATGACGATACGTTCATGAGCTGGATTCTGTGTCGACTTTTCACATGTGTTGAAAGGGGATGTGTGGCTCTGGCTGTGCATGTTCACGGCCCAATCGAGCGCCAAACGTACCTTCAGGTGGGTGCACGCTGGTGACTGGTGTGCCCGTAACCAGAACGGGCCGATTGCCGTCGGCGTGCGCAAAACAAAATGCATGCAGCGAAGCTGACCCACCCAGGGCACCCGAGGATGTTGAAGAGACCGACCCGTTCCCTGCATCCCACAGAGCGATGAACGAGATAGCAAGTCAAGATAATGTGCGCGAACGACCTCCAACAAGCGGCACAAAACTTACGTGTTGCTGTCCATCCCTTGTCCTTGCTAGAGCTGACAATTCGGGGCAACGGGGACCGCGATCGTGAACGCGGTTGTTGCATCGAGAGTGCACTGGTCACTTCGCTGCTGGTGGCATCAGAGGGTGATTCAGAGCGAATGATGTCCGCCATGTGGCCAGCATGATCCCGCAGACAAGATTCAGTTTCGCTGATGCGATCCATGATGCGTTGGGTCAGTTCCTGTGGTGCACCTTTGCTCGGACCAGACGTGGATCCATTATCCATGGGAGCAGAGCGGGTTCGCTCGACAGGCGCTGCAGCACTCGACGTTGAACCAGAGCGCTTAACCTGTTTCATCGACCCGCGCGACGCAGTCGATAAGCGCGAAACAGCGTGGCTCTCACTCGGATGCTCTCGCAACGTGAATAGAGCAAACTGAACACAGCTTTTGGTGTGCTCGCTCCTTGGCAGCGCAAGTGGAAACCCCTCAAGATTAAAGCCAATCAAGGATTCGCCTTGCTGCAGGATAAAAAAGCAGGCACCTGACGAGAATCAAGACAAAAACAAATCTGAGAATCAAGACCCACGAAAGCGACATGCCTAGTGCTATTGGGCCATTCTTTGGAGATGGATAGCACAGCTTTGACAGGGTACAAACCTTTTTCCTTGGCAGCGGCATCATGCTCAGGACTACTCTCAAAAGCTGGCTTAATGGTCAACACCATCGCCTCCGAGCCATCGTCGACCACCAACTCAGGCTGGTTATTATGGAGCACGAGACACCGTCTCCTTTGTTGGACGGGTGAACCGGAACATGACCGCTCATCAGGTTCCTGCGCTTCCTGCTCCGTGGTTGAAATGGACCGACCCTGGCGAGCGGCGGCACTCATCCGTTTTTCTTTGCAACCCACAGATTCCACTCTGACCAAACTGCGAGAATGTTGTACCGGTGTGCGCATGCACATGCACATGCACATTGAGCCAACGCACTATGCCAACCAATTATGCACTCTTGGAGGAGGGGATCGTACCGGTATTGTTGAGCAGAAGCGTTGACAGTTTCGACCAAGAATCGATGACGCTTGCTATTGTGCTTGGCCAAAGCAAATGGCGTATGTTGCCCCTAACACAGCAATTCAAAAAGGGTAAGCAGGCTATCGAGTAGAACAACAACCCATCCCAAGAATTTCAATGCCGTCTACATCATTCCTTCGTCGGTAGCCGGGCCTACCGCGACCGGCGGCTGAACAATCATATCGGATGCGCGAACTTGCAAGATGACTTGCATGCCATCTTTCAATGAACGAACTCGTGTCCAGCCGCTGCTGCCTACCAAATACGAACCCCCATGCACAATGCACGCACATCACACATGAATAGAAGAGCGAGCCCTGTATCGCATAATATTGCCTCAAACCACTGATGCCAATCGCGCCAAACATACGTCCGACACGGCGTGCTGTGGCGTGGTGCTGGCTCATCTCAGTACTCAGTGCCTCAATCTGTCGAAAAAAACGAGACGGCACCATGCACAAGTAAAATAAAAAGGTGCTCAGATGAGTCGACATACGCACAACTTACGTCGTCTTGCAGTTCAGCCAGATCGTCCGCGCCTTCGAGCAGGTGACGCCGACCTTCCAACAGCTACACGCCAGCGATTGACCATGAAAAGAAAAAAGAGCAGAGGTAAACAAATTCAGAAGCACGTTCCCTCCCAGCCTCATGCCAAGCAGCAAAGCAAGGGACATTTGACGAACCGAGTCATGAAGGCGCTGGCGAATCCGGCCCAGAAGATTGTTGTGAATGTCACCGACGACGTTATTATTGAGAGAAACGAAACACTTGACACTGCGCACTGCATCTGTGTCGTCGTCAATATCCTCGACCACCTTGCCCAGCAAGACGGCACCAGGCTGAGGTTGGCTCTGCGCGACAGCTACACCGCACAACCCCGGGCCGGTGGCGGCAAAGACCAAATCGCCCTTTGATACAGGACCCGAAATTTTGACCCCGATAATCCTAGCGCACACAACAAGTGGAATATTGAGCTGTGATCGGCTGTGGCGGCGCACCTCTCGTCTCGAAAAGCTCCAGCTCAGACACTTGAGCACGAACGCACGTACCCATAAAGACAAATCATGTCCAGGGCTACTCGTTCTTGATCGTGAACTTCAAACACAGACTTGCCAGCAGAGCTTTGCGCCGACGCTTCCAGTGCATTCGTCTCGCCCTTGCCGTCATCGGCTTGCTGTTTACTCTTGCTGTGATTACTTTGTTGAGTCGCGTTTTTGCCACCACGCACTGTGGAGCGATTGTTGTTGTCATCATTGCTTGAAGAATTGGGCACAACTTCCTGTGCGCTTCTCTTAGTATCCTCCCTGTCATCATCAGCAGCTCCCGAGGACGAGGCATGCCTGGACTTGGTGCCCTCTTGATCCAGCAATCGTCCGATTGCTGCCCCATTAACTCTATGAAATTTTACCGTCCGCAAGATGAGCGACAACGTGCAACTGCAACAGGGGATTGCGGAAGAACATCACAAACCCAAGACGGCTTTACGTACAGTGTATGTGCTGAACGCGTGATGACACCGCAGAGCACTGCCTCTTGTACATTGTCCTCAGAAAGCGCATGGATCCAGAGAAGTTGGCCACGAGGCACCAAACCCACTACTTCGCCCTCCTCAAACTCGCTACAAGAGCACGTATGAAAGCGAGTCAATAGCACAACGCGAGCGCAAACCCTTCCCCGATGCCATCTGCTATATCCACAGTGCAACCGACACACTGTGGATAAAGCAAAGCCCCGCCCCCCCTTCCCCAAAACAAAAGCAACTACAGCCACAAACCTTTTAGCGCAGACTTTGGGAAAGATGTAAGCTTGATCAGCCCCCATAAAGGCCGGCTCCATTTTGCGCCCGCAATTGCACATGACGGTTTGACCTAAGTGCAGTCAACGTGACAAACAAGCTATGAATCTGAACGCAAATGTGGCGTATCAGCCATGCATGATCAAAGTTTACCGTCAATACACATGGCGCCACAACGGCAGTGCCGGCAGACCACGGGACTAAGCGAGGAAAACAATTCATCCTGCCAATGCAACCAGTCGGATACAACGAAAGAGATAACACCCCCAGGATGAGTTGAGCGTCTTTGAACTTGAAAAGGAGAGGCCCAGGCGAACAAGGTGAGTGCGAAAGGCACAAGATGTGAGTTGAAGTGAGCGTGAGGGCAGAGCATGACGATGTATGCAGCGCAACATGTCGTGACAACGCATTCGCAGGCACAAAGACGCTGGCCTGGAGTTGGCCGCGCTGGCAAGCCCAACACGATGAGCGAAACACTTTGTCATGAATCACAAAGTGTCCGCTGCCGTGTTGTGCCATGTGACAGGCAGTGTGGCAAAACTGGTCACAATCACAGCACACACAACATCCGAGAAGCCAACACAAGGAGAAGCACCCGGGCTCGAGCTCGAGCCGAGGTAGCTCTCGTCATCACAGTTGATCAGGCCAGGGAAAGAAAAAACCAAAAGTCTCGATTTGTTCACAAGGAACACGAGGACAACAAGAATGACCGCGTGGCATGGTGGACCCACGACTCCGTGTCCACGGATCCACCATGTCCACAGACATACGGGTGCAAATATAAATACTCTGAAAGTCAGCAACGCACGACACAATCTGGAAAAGTCTGCATGTCCAAGGAAAGTCCAAAATATAAGTCCATAATCATTTACACTGTCGATAAATCAGATTTGTCCGGCCTCTGAAGTCAGTCACAGGCAGCCGCAGTCGCAAAGGGGCAGCCGCAGTCGTCACAAAAAGGTTAAGTTTGGTCATGTCCGATGCATGATAATTTTCAAACTGGCGAGGAAATACAAAAACGCCACACTCGAGCTTTCGGCACTGAAAGCATTCAAGCAGCATGAATGTCGATGGCAGACTTGATGCGCTTCACAGGATCAGAGACCGGTGGTTCAACGGTTGTGTCACCACGAGAAACTGTACGCCGTTTGTTGGAGGGCCGCTGAGCGCGAGGCGGTCGATCCTCGGCCCCTTGATTGAAGCGCTTGACGCCACTGCCCGGGGAGCCTCCGTCGCTGGCTGTGTTGCTGGCCGGAATGCGCATGGGAGCTTGCATCAAGTGGTGTAGCGAGCGGTCACAGGATCCTTGACGACACGACGAAGGTCGTTGTTGGAGCTGTTGCTGCAAAGGTAGCGGTTGCAGAGGCGTAAAGCCTTTTGGCGATGATTGCGAAGACGAGGGACTCGACTTGCCCACATCTGTGGAGCTGGGAGCCGAGGTCGCAAGCTTTGACCGCTTCGACTGTGGCTGTGATTGCGACTGCGACTGCGACTGCGACTGCGACTGCGAAGACTTGGCCAAGGACGAACTCGGCGCCACAGCGGCTGTGCTCTGGCGCCCAGTTCGACAAGATGATCCCGCGGATGCTGCTGCTGTGTCACCTGAATGGGTTGTATCAACAAGAGCAGAAGGGGATTGTCTACTCACAGCAGAACTCATGCTCTTGTCCTCGGCGCTGGGAATCATGGCTACCTGAAGTCACGAGAGCAGGCGTTTGACACGCCAGTTGTGAGTCTGTGTCACCAAACATCAGCAAGGCGGCGAGACACATGACACGAAAATAGCAGAGCGGCAAGGATCAAGACCACTGACTCGTGTAAGATTAGAAACGTCCTCCTCGCTTAGGTCCATGCCTTCAGCAGCATCCGACTCTTGTGAGTACGGGGAAACACCCCCTGGACCAAATTGTCGCGGCTGTGAACGACACGGGCACACAAAACACCGAAGACGATAAGAAAGGTGATGAGCTCATATACCGACGATCACCCGAGAGAAAATGCATATTGATGCTTTCAGCAGGGCTTGCACCTTCACTGCTGTGATATGTGTCGCAACTTACGTCAGCGAGCAAGATGCCGCCTGCGGAACGCCGCGCTGCACCCTCGACCAAGCCAGAAGTCGAAGAGGCTGCATCAAACTGAGGACCCTCAAGCAGGGGATAGACGCGACTGCTGCTCACGACGCCCTCCCAGTCGGCGGCACCCAGCCGCGAGCTGAGGTCGTTCATGTGATCGGCATGGCTTTCCTCTACATCAGGGTCCATGGCAGATTGCGGGTAGTTGGCCCATGATGAGTCATCGTGGGGCTGCATGTTTTGAGAAAAGCTCAGATCAACGTCGTCGCTGAGACGGCTGTTGCGAGGCATCTGTGGTGAGGCGTGCGCCGCGACACCCTTGATGTCTGGTTTAGCATCGACATTGGACGAAGATCCGGGTGGCATGCCCAAGCTCCAAGCGTCAGCCTTGTTGGTGGTCCAATTGGGGGAGGCAGCCGGGCCGTGAGCGTTGTCAGAGCTGCCACCAGACATGGTGCCGAATTGGCTTGGCTGTATCATGATTGTTGAGTCGCCATAGCCATGTGTGGCCATGGGGGCTTGTGAAGAAGCCCACCGGGCATCAGCCATGGAAGGTGGGGGCTGGAACTGGACCGTGGGCGGGCCAGCCTGATAGTGTTGTGGCACTTGCATGGCCTGTGGCATGGGCTGCAAGCCCTGGTGCTGCAGCCAACCAGTGGACTGACCCCAAGGCAGGTTGCCTGTTCCAAGACCGGGGTTGCCCGAGGGTTGTGTCAGGGAAAAAAACATGAGATTGGTACCGTTGCCGTCGACGCCCGCCTGGCTTTGTGGCTGGAAATGCATACCGCCAGTCGTGGCGGTTGGGGGAACAGCACCCGAGGAAGAAGCTCCGGCTGGTGCGGCGACGTCTCTGTCCTGATCAGCAGGCCATGTCTCGTCGCGCTCAGCCTGAAACGCCTGCCGCAAAAGCTTGACCAAGGTAACCATGTCATCGGGCAATGGTGCAACGTTCTAGGAATGATTGTGCACATGGCGCAAGCCGCAGATACGAGCAAGTGCGTTGCAGTGAGCGTTGACCAGCAGAAGTCCAATCAAGCCTTGGGCAAACGGGCAACACACACACACACACACACACACACACACACACACACACACCTGGAGTTGAATGGTGCGGCACAATTCCTGTAAAGCCTCTGTCAGCTCAAGCGCAGGCTTGGCCGGCAGTGCGTAGTGAAAGGGGTTCACGCAGATGGGCTGGCCGGCACCCTGTTTCGCTTGACCGTTTCCGCTGTCGTGTAAAAAGCATGCCCATGGTGAGTCGGGTGATCAGAGTTGCGGGGGCAACATCAAGTCACGTCACCTGTACGGTGCTTGCAGCGCTAGCGGCGTGAAAGCCTTTGCGCTGTACATACCGGATGCCATGAGAACAGGATTCAAGCAGCGACCACGACACCTTGAGCAGCTGGTCTGACACGAGCGAATTGGTTCCCAAGATGCGCTTCCAAAAGAGGTGCGTGGAGACGCGGCGCTTGGAGTTGTCTGTCGAGTTGAAGAAGGAGGTGCTGTGGGTACATTGATTCTTGGGACACTTGCGACAGGAGCCGCGGCTAATTTCTGGGAAGAAGTGCTCCGTGTGATGAAACCTAGACCCTCCAAGTGCAAGCAAGGGCAATATTAGCACAGCAAGAGAATCAAGAAAAGAGAGGCAACGAGCGCGGAGGGGCTGAGCGAAGGAACGCCGCGCACGACGCGGGACTGGCGGGGCTGAGGCCTGACCTGCGCAAGGCTTCGGGAATGGTTTCGCAGTTGAGAGCATGGGCGCATCGGCGATCCCGCACATCGCACTCGCGTACAAACGGATCAGCGGGAGAGATGCCCAACATCATGCTGGGTTGCACCGCGACTGCAGCGTCCATCAAAAAGATTGGTCTGATTGACGGCGCTGCCAACCAGCGACAGTCTTGCGAACAATCCAAAGAGCAACGGCCAGCTGCTGCGTGATGGATGAAGAAGCGGTTGACGGTTTGACACAGCAACGACAACGGCAAACAATGGCGATGCCCGAGCAGGATATCTACAGTCCGTCCAACGTCGTCGACGTGCGTGTGTCTGTGTGTGTGTAGCGTTGAGGAGCAAGAGTCAGTCAGTTCAGTGTGTGTGTGTGTGTGTGGAAAGTCAAAAATAATTATTTTGTGGAACGCGTCAATCAGTTTTTTTTTATTTTAAAGAGAGGAGCGAGAAACAAGAGATGTAAAACGCAGAGGTTGGAAAATGGCAGCGCGGGTGGTAGGATGCTCGACGATGTACAGTCGGGCGCGTGGTGATGGGTGATGATGAATGGGTAATGATCTAACCTGAGAGGAGAGGTGGTGGTGGTGGTGGTGGTGGTGGTGATCTTGCAGACCAAGCCTTGACGTCTCCGAGTCCAGCACTGTCACAATAATAATCACACGGTCACTCACTCACGATCCGTAAGGGGGCACCCTTTGTATACGATCAATGGTAGGGCTCCTTTGAAATGTCTTGTGATGTGATGATGAGGAACGAATAAGGAGAGTACCAACGGTTGAAGGGCTGATTGTGACAAGACGTGATGGGGCTGCGGCTGGCTCGTCTTGGTGCTGGTGCTCGTGCTGGTGCTGGTGCCGGTGCTGGTTGTGGTGATGATGATGACGGGGCTGGTGAGAAATTGCGACACCTTTGCAATCATCGCCAAGATGTCACCCTCTCGTCCCCTTTACCACAAATCGCGCCACAAACTGATCTTGTCGATGGGTGGTGCACAGTGTTGCGTCGTGGGAGTCGTTTGATATCGTGTAGGGGGAGATTTGGGGTTCAGCCTCTGACGAACCATCGAGTTGACAGGTGAATTGGGACAACGGAACCGCCACCGACCGCGGTGTATAAAATTTGAAAAATTTGAAACGGTAAAAGACATGAGTGATGGCGGTGCTGAAGGTGATCGTCACGATGCCTGCTGCTATGATGGGCATGGCTGCCCTTTCTGCCAAGCCTGATCGCACCGCCAGCCGTGAAAGCTTCTTCCAGAAACCACTGGCATCAACAACGCCATCGATCCCCTCTGTTGGCTTCAGCAAGACCGCTTTTACTGTTTCTTCAACATCAACTTCAAGTCGAAGCAAGCCGAGCCTTACTACGGTGCAGCAAATACCTCATTTTCTTCGTCTTCTTCCCGATGTGCCATCACACTACCCAAACCTGCATGCGCAACGTTCACCCTAATATTCTACACATGTAACCCTGGCCAAGGCCGCGCACAGACCGGAAAAAGATTGGACACCAAGTTTTTGATTGTGCGTGTACCATCGATGCGGAACCAACGAAGGAGGAAGGGTGTGGGAAGGAGAGGAAGAAAAAGGGTCCAGCCCATGACCACAAACAAAAAGGAAAAGAGAGAAAAAAACCATGAAAAGCAACGGCAACGGCATGTACGCCCGTAGCAACGCTTGCTTGGCAAGCAGAGGGCAACGGGATGAGCAACGCGAGTCCGGCGGCACGCCGCTCGGACAGACTTGCAAAGTGCATGGCTCACACCGACGCGCCCCCAAGGTCTTGGGTCAACAACCACGCCACGCGGTGCGGTGGCGGATCGTTGCAAGGCAAAAAACGCTTGGGGGCAGGGGTGAGAGTCATCGCGTGGCGGCGCTCACAAACACACCATGCATGAAAAAAAAAAAAAAAAAGGCTAGCAGAAGCAACAGAACCAGGAAAGCCAAATCAAAAGGACAGCTGAAGAAAGGACACATGGAGGGATCAAGAAGAGAAGCAAGCGAGAGAAGAAAGGAAGGAGGATGAATCCCCAAACGATAAAAAGAGAGAGAGAGAGAAAGAGGGGGGAAACAGAAGAGCAACCTAGCATAGCTCGTGTCGTAACAAGACGTAAACACACATAGAGGGAACCGTCACGTTTTGCGAAACGGCACAAGCCTGCACGTAGTGGACGAAGTGTGTAAAGTTTGGGTCTCCCGCCTCTTGCATTACTCAATACGCTTCGTTGGATGAAGTCAGCTCGGCCGTCTGCTTCGGGGACGCAGCTTGAGGCTCCTCATTGGCCATGGACTCGCCCTCCTCGTTCTCATCTCCATCATCCTCAGAGTCACTCTTGTGAGCAAGCTCGGCTTGCAAAATAGCCTGTTGGCGTTGATGGCTGGGCGGCACGCGGCCCGGCTCCTCCGGCGGAATGAACGGGGCCGTGCCGCTACGAATGGCCTCGTTGAGCTTGTCGTACCTAAAAAAAGAAATGTCCCACCCGTGATGAGCACCAATGCGTATCACGTCGTGAGCATATCATTGCAGAAACAGCAGCTTGGGGACCAGCAACACACATACAGTCCACTCTCTGGGATGAGATACCTACCGAGACTTGTGAAGGTTACGAGGAAACGTCTTGGCCTTATCAGGGATCATAAAGAGCTCCGTTATCAATTTGCGGCGCGCACCCTGCAGCGTTCACACAAGAGCGTGTGGTCGTTGACCATCAGCAATTCATGAGCAGGGGTCGACAAAAGTGAAGATCCAGCTCGTAGCAGTGCGTGCACCGAGATAGAATAATACCAGGCTTGAGAACTCACCTCCGTTAGGCCCAAGATGCGAAGGTCGTCGTCAGTGAGCTGGCGCATCTCAGTGCTGACGATTACCAAAAAAAAACCCAAGTTGGGCAGAGCAGGGTTGTGTGAGACAAGTGCGGACAGGCGTAGCGCCGACGGAAACAGATAAATCGGAAAGAAGCACGCGCCCAGGAAGGACATACAGAGATTTGCCGAGAAAGAGGCGAGTATACTTGTGCAGGCGGATCTGTTTCATAAAGCACCAGAGATCGCGATCGGTAGGCACAATGCCCTCGTCGGCCATCTGCTCGGCCCACACCTTGGGCTTGCGCCGCGCCACGGGGCCCGTCTCCCCCATGCCCGCACGGAGCAGTGGGGAGCCTTGCGGGCTCTCCATCCCAGCTGCTGTGACATTGGCTTCAAGCAGCAATTGCGGGCTGGACAGGGTCCGTGGAACGTTTGCATCGGCACTGTTCACGCCCTGTGCATTCATAAAACGTTGCTTGAAAGCTTGTTGATTCGACTGCATGCGCCGGTCGTGCAGCGAGGCACCACGCCCTTGCGCGCCCACGGGCGTCAACATGTACTTTTGACCAAAGGAGTCGGTAAACAAGACATTGTTACTGGTGGCGCCCAGTCCTGGCGAACCGGGGGAAGAGGCTGAGACAGCGTTGCGAACATCGCGCGCCCCACGACCACCAGGACCCATTGCATTGCCTGCATGCGGATAGTTGGCGTGCCCGCGGCCCGCAGCGCCCATGCCACCGGGTCCAGGCGACGGAGGTGCGCCCCCGACACCCGGTCCACCCATACCACCGGGCCCTCCGGGGCCCATGCCCACCATGCTCCCCATGGGGCCGTTACCACCTGCCCCACCTGGGACACGACCAGCCCCGCTCTTGCCTTGCTGGCGGCGCATATGCATGGGGTTTTGGAGAGAGAGATAACGCATGTCCACGTCGTTGGGAGCACCGGGCTCTCCGACTGGGTTGGACCAGGAGCGCATGTTTTGGTAAAATTCAAAGGCGTTGCCTGAACCAGCGCCACCATCGGCAGTAGCTGTCTCGTACCCGCCAGCGCTGCCTCGGCGCATGTGACCCCGGAAAGTGTCGGTCACTTCACCAGCCGTGCCCATGCCCAGCGGTGGGGCAGAGGGTGGCGGGTAATTCATGTGGCCCTTGTTGAAACCAGCGCCACCAGTTGCGCTGGAGACTGTGGTGGGCGGGGCGCCCGGATGCATTGTCATGCCAGCAAATTGTTGACTGAGGGCAGCAGCGTTCTCAGCAGCGGCAGCGGCCGACTCCATGCTGGGATCCTCGTTGGCCCGAAGGCGCACGGCGAGCTTATCGGGGCGCACGCGGAGCAGGGTGGACGTGTTGACGGCCAATCGCAGCGTGTTGAGGTCAGGACAATCCGGGATGTACTTGGCCACGGACAGAAAGCTGACGTAGCCGTCATACAGCTGCTGCTGTTGGTAAACCTCCGGATGATTGGCAGACGTCTCCAGAAGACTGACCACGGCCGAAGCGACGCGTTGCAGCGTGCGGGCTGAGGCTGCCGCGTTTTGAGCGGCTTGGCTACTGCTGGTCTTGGCATTGGCATTGGGCAAGGTCGGGCTGGGCACAGCCTCGACGTCGTTAGCACTGCCTGGTGGACGCATGGCAAAGTATTCCTCCGCGTGTAATGGAATGGCTGAGGCAGGCAATGAGTGCGACCAATCATACACGTGGCCAGCACCGGCGCTGGCATTGGGCTCAGCGTCGTGGCCCAGTGACGAGCTGGCCCATGCATCAGGGGGGCTGTCGTATTCCAAGAAGCTGAAGCGCTCCTCCCGATACAGGTCCTTCAACAAGTTGCCCGGTCGTTGCAGTAAGGGTGGGGGGCGGCCACTGCCGGGATTGGCCGCGCCGACGGCTTCTGGCGGCACGCGTGTGCCCATTCCCTTGTCCCCGGGCACGTAGGTTCCCTACATTAAAGGTAGGCAGGGCAGCGTTGCAAAAAATAGACGTGAGCTCACAGTCTCAGACAAACAACACAAAACGCGTGTGCAAGTACGCGAGGGCTGTGAAGAAAGAAACTCACATTATTCGCGCTGGCACTGGAGGTGGCTGCCAAGCCGGCAGTAGGAGCAGCACCCCCGCTCGCTCCCTGTGAGGTCTCGGTTTCTACGGCTTGGCCGTCGTAGCCGTGCAGATCAGTGGTGATGAAATCTACCATCCGCATGGCGGATTCATGATCCAGCTTATCCTCATGGTTGGGGTCGTACGCCATGGTGTTCGGTTGTGCCCTGTATGTGGAGCCAGGCGCTGTCGCGTAGTGTATTACAGAAAGCACGAGCAAGAATTTGGCAGCGAAGGTTGTTGAAGATGATGGTTGCGAGAGAATAACTCGCACGATACCCGGCCGGCCCAGCCGGTGCAACGCGTCTCCCGCGGGGAGAACGCGAAGCGAAAAAAAAAAACAAGTGACTGTAAAACAGTCAACAGCACATCAAGGATGGCTCTCGCGCTCGGCGCGTGAGCCTCTCCCACAGCTTGACCTGATCTGGTCTATGGAAAAGCATCAGAACCAGCAAGCTCGGGATGAGCCAGCCAGCAAGCTGAGATTCAAAAGCACCATGAGCGAGAACTTGACACGACACTTCCAAAAACAACAACCCCACCACCACCACCACCACCACCACGGCTGCTGCTGCCCGCTTATAACAAGGCAGACCTGACCCTAAACCACGTCTCCCGGCTTCTCTCGCCCTCTCTCGCGCGCGCTCACACCCCCACGCTCCGTCGCTATCTCATCCTATGCGCCCACGCACTCCCACTCTCACCATCTCTCTCACCATCGCTCTCACCATCGCTCTCCCTCCCACTTTCTCCTTTCCCCTCGGGCCCTCTTACTCTCACGCAGCGGTGCACTCTTCCAAGCCTGCACAAAGCCGTGGCTGGGGCTGCCAGGAGCGACCAACGCTGACTTGACTCAATCAAGCACGACAACACAAACAACAGAAAGACAACACACGACACTGGACCCAGCCAGACCAATGACCACCCTCTCCCCTCCCTTATCCCTGGGCAGTTGACCAAATCAAGCGAGAGCAGGTCCAGGAGTCGCATGGATGGCCGCCCAGCAGGCCAGCGGCAACGGCAGCGGCAGCTCGGCCAGTGTTCGCGCTCGCCGACCTGAGCGACCGAGACCCAATCGAGAGACAGACCGCAAGAGAGACAAAGAGAAAGAGACACTCACAAAGCGCTGAGATCAGCACCCCTGGTTGGGACTGAAATCAAAGCGAAGACAGAGACGCTGCGCAAACCAGCTGCACTTGCAGAGAGGTGGATGGCCCACCACACACTACACTCCCACAGCGCGTTTCTTTTGTTCTTTTTGTTCTTTTGTTACCCGGTGAAAACGAGGGGCGAGCAGCGAGTCACACTTGGTAGCATCGCCCATGATGGTTTGGTAGCGGCAAGCTGTGTTTCTTTATTTTGCTTTCAAGCAAAGGTTCCGTTTTATTCAATGTGTGCTCAGGACACACTTTCAATGTAAGACAAAACGCTGCAGACTCAGCCAGTCCTGACGCAGACTCGCCGGCTGCTGGCGCTGAATGTTTTTTTTTTTTTTTTTTGAGCGCGAATGGTTGTGGTGACCTCCACAAGCTACAAACCTCCCCACTGTTGTCCGGGGGTGCTCACTGGAGTGTGACGGGTGAAACGGGTGATCAGTGGTCGTAAGCGGGAGGCAGGACGCTCTGCCTGTTTGCCTGTTGGTATTTTCCAATCCAAAGCAGAGGACAAGATCGTGCCGGCGACGATCAGCACAGCACCCGCGAATCAAAAAGCGCTGCCCAGCTCGGCTGCTTCAGTGGCGGCCAGCATTGCCTTCCACCAACGCCATGGCTCAGCCCGCTGCGACAAAATCTGATAATGGTGACGAGCTCGAGGAACCCCTCACTACGCCTGGGGGCACGTACGTCCAACACCCGCCCCACCACCGCCAACTCTCACCCTCCTCAACCGCAGCTGATCTCGGCCTCACCTGCTTCTGGTACCGCGCACATCCGCACATCCGCACATGCCATCATCGCTCAAACCAACTTAGGGAGGCCAGCGCCATGTTTGCCGAAGACTCGCAGCCCCTGGATGACTATGACGAGCTTCATGATCTCAGCATTCATCACGTCGGCCGGTGGGTCTTTCTTGGCGCCTTCTCCGTGGCTGCAACCGCCACTGTTGACCTTGCCACGCTTGGTGTTTGTGCAGAGGCCCACAGGCAACCGAAGATGTTGCCGACGAGCAAGCACCCAGCGAAGCTGGTAGGCGCGCCTTTGGCTCCTTGGTTGGGGTTGGACCGCCCCGATCCTCCAGGACGGTGACTTGACAACTCAATTGTCGGCATTTTTTTCTTTCTTTTTGACTTTTTTTTTTTGTGCTGCCGTGCCCTAAACGCAGCACGCCTAGAAGCTTCGCGCCAACGTCTTCATCTGTCCAGTACGGAAGGGACCAGTAGCCTAGGGGCTGCTCCCGCGGCTGCCTCTGAAAGCTCAAACGCCGAAGCCGGTCACGACGTCAGCTGGAAGGATCACGACAAGCACGTCTTCATCCTCAGCAATGCCGGCAAACCCATTTACACCCGGTGAGGAGTTTACTACCCCGCCAACCATCCAACGTCAGCGCGACGCCGTGCGCATGCTCGTGCTCATGACCACTTTCCAACCAACAGCCATGGCCATGAGGAGCAACACGTCACCTTGATGGGTGTCATGTCCGCCCTGGTCTCCTTTGTGGAGAACGATCGGGACGAACTGAGGTGGGACCCTTGCCCGCCCCCAATTTGACCCAACAATATGCCTTGCCGTGAATTAACAGCCCTCTTGCGCCTGCTTCGCTGGGAACAAATGGACTGTTCATCAGATGGTTCCGCGCTGGTCAGCAAATCTTTGTCTTTTTGCAACGCGGGCCCCTCTATCTCGTCATGATCTCCCGCACGGGCGAATCCCATACACATGTCCGTAGCTTGTTGCCCATGCTGAGCACGGATGGGATGATGTCTCGGCCGTTCGTGCACTCACTGGCCAACCGAACCCGACCCCACCCATCCCCAGCTGGCGGTGCAGTTGACATATGTCTACAACCAGATCTTGTCCTCGCTGACCCTCACCCAATTGCAGCGTCTCTTTGAGAATAAGGCTAGCTTTGATCTACGCGACGTGCTAGGGGGTGCGTTGCCTTGATAATCGTGATTCTCCGTCTTTGACTAGTTGCCCACAGTTTGACACGAGCAATGCGCTTATTCTCCTTCTGTTCATTCTCATCTGAACCTGGACCAGGCACGGAAAAGTTTACGGACAGTCTCATCGATCGAATGACCGATGACCCCTCGTTTTTCCTCTCGGCTATCAAGTGTCTGCGCATGCCCCAAGCTCATCGTGACAAAATTGGCGGCATCATCAATGCACAGCGCTGCAAGGTTAGAAACACCTCTGCCCCCGTGCATGCCCCTGAATCTAAAACCGGGTCCACCTCGGCTGCCCCGACCTTCACATGTGCAAACGCTGGTCCGGCTTGACTCTATCGGTGGCCGTGAGCAGGAATTGCTGTTTGCCGTCCTGGTAGCCGACAACCAACTCGTCACCTTAGTGCGCAACAAGCGCCATAGCTTGCCACCACAAGGTTTATTACCCTGCGCTCACGTGTGGCATTGTGTTTGCGTCATGATTGTGGCGGCATCATATGAATACGCCATTTGCTTGCTCATTTCACATGACTCTTATTTTTGCATGGTGCTTGGCCATTTAGACTTGCTGTTGCTTATGAATATGGTTGCCGCTTCTGGCACGTTCAAGGAGGCTGAAAATTGGATGCCCATTTGCTTGCCCAAATTTCACAGTGGTGGCTTTCTGCATGCCCACGTGAGCCCACCTTGCCCTGTTGCATGGGGACGATGAATATACTGTGCATGCGCCCTGACCTGTTGTGTGCGCGATCCAGGTTTCATATATTGACAGTGAGTCAAGGACGTGCTTGTTTCTGATCAGCACGCAGGCCGAGGCGTTTTACGTGTTGTCTGAAGCCCGAGCTACCATGCTGCGCATGATGAGCAGTCAGGGCTGCTTGGATGACATTGAGACGGCACTCCAGCGCCAAGACTATGAGCCATGTACGCCCAGCACACGCGCATGCCTAAATGCCCATCTGCCCCTCTGCCCTAACCCAGCTGGCTATAATACGTCGTTCTCACCAATTCTAAATTGCTGGCTGGCTACAGCCGTCGTTGGTGTACCGCAATTGCGCCACTTCATTTACAAGAACAAGAGCACCGCACAGGTAAGAGGGGACTCCTTTTCGGCGAGCGAGGATGCTCTGGAAAGGCCCTGAAACTCCTCAACTCCAACTGACCATGCCATCCATCTGCTCCTGTTTCAATAGTTCACATCACCACAGCTGATTGGCCCTTATACCATGTTGAAGCACGCCCGACGATTGCAACGCAATTACCAACACGTTCATCACTTTATGCACTCGGGAGCCGTGCCGTTGCAAATTATGTACCATGCCCAATCCGACGAAATTACCCTCGGCTGGGTACGTATCTGCTTGCTTGGAATCACGAAACTGAGTTCGTTTTATTGTGCTGTTTGTTGTTGTTTTGTTGTGTTGTGTTTCTGGGCGCTTTTTTTGGCGATTTTCGAGAATTTTTTTTCTTTTCTGGTTTTGTTTTTTATGTTCTGGTGATTCGAACCTCATGTCGCCCGTGCATTCGGACATGTGTCACCGATTCGATAGCTCACATCAAGTTTCGAGCTCTATGCCTCATTCGATCCCCTCACGGCCAAGCCGGCGGCCATTAATGCCATTCTCATGCTCATCCAATGGGTCAAGCGCGAGGAAGGCTCCCTGTTTATCCTGCGCGCTCAGACATTTTGAAATTGATCCCTCGAGTTTTCTGCCCACACATACCTTTGATCAACTGTGGACCCAAAAATATCTGAGCAGCTCCTGATTTGTGCTTCCCACATCAACGAATCAGATGGATGGCGTTGGACCAGATCGAAAGATTTGATCTAGGCGGGCAGCTCAACGTGTCGACTATTCAAACGACGGAGGAGAGCAAGATGCAAGTATGTTTTTGTTTCTTCAATCAATCAAAGCAAGACCGAAGATGGCCGATTGTTTTGATGTTGATTCGTATGCCCTCAAAGCACGAAAGCCAAAGCTTTACTCGTTGGTGAGCTCAATCTGATTATCAGCCATGATAATATTGGCTTTATTGATGGTCAGACAAGGCTGCAGCTGAATGGCGGTTTCATTGGTACCGCCGTTAATGATGGTGTTGTGAACAAACGTCACGTTCGTTTGGCCGGGATCACCCTCGAGCCACTCCTGTTCAGGGCCGAGATGAACGCCACCCGCACGTTCAAAAACATTGTTATCAACCATGGCGCCCGAGCTCTTGAGCATGAGCATGCGCGAATAGCTGTCATGGAGGTGACTTTGGGTCAAGTGTGGGTTGATGTTGGCATAGGGGTCCATGTGGGCTGTAGACCAGTACTCCTGGACATTGCTAAGGTTACCGGCGGTGACAGTTACGTTCACGGCATACACGGGACCTGGGTTGCTGAAGATGGAGCGTGTAAAGTCTGCGTTGTAAGGTGGGTTGGTCAGGGTTTGGCGAACGTTGGCAGCGCGTTGCAGCCAGTCGGGGTCCTGCGACTCGGCAATGCCCACAATTTCGGCTTGCGCTTGGTAAGCTTCCGAGTTGAGGTGAAAGAAGGTGATACGCTGACCCGGCCTCATGATTTCGAGCAGTCGCGCGTTGTCGAGAATGGCCAGCGTAGCAGTCGTTTCGGTCACGCTGGGGCTGGCCAGTACCACCAGCATGGCACTGCAGTAGTTGATGAGGTCGTCACCGGTGAAAGAGATGGTGGACTGGATTAGCGCGCCGGCGTGCTGATTGGAGGTGGAATGAAAGCCGTCGGCATTGATGGCCAAGAGGCGGTCGACGGTGCCGTTCTCGTTGACAAGGGCCCGGCGTGTCATGTTGAGCTTGTAAAATGTGTTGGCTGGGCCATATCCGCCCGACTCGACGATTCCCATGGAGCTACCACCGTAGATGTGTACGTTGTCAAAGAGGCTGGCGGAAGTATTGAGAACAAGGAGCGAGTGCTGCCCGCCGCGAGGCATGACCGTGACCATGGGTGGCTCGGTCCAGGCCGGAATGCGCCCGAAAATGTTTGTGTTAACGGAGATGTTATACAACACTGTAAAGGGGGAGGTGGGCCCCATAGCGGTGCTGCCTTCCATGAAAATATTGATACCGTCCGTGAAAGTTGCGTTTCGAATCATGGTTTTGTTAGCGTCCCAGAATGCTACCTAAGGGAGCGTCAGAGAGAGAGAGAGAGAGAGAGAGAGAGAGAGAGAGAGAGAGAGAGAGAGAGAGAGAGAGAGAGAGAGAGAGAGAGAGAGAGAGAGAGAGAGAGAGAGAGAGAGAGAGAGAGAGAGAGAGAGAGAGAGAGAAGAAAGGAGCGTGTCAGACAGAGGAGACCAAATAGGAGTGTGGGAACGTGCTCGGGCCGGATGGGCAGCACATGGCGGGGCTAAACAGACCTTGATAGAGTCGTTGTAGGGTGGGGCAAAAAATGGCTCCAGGTTGGGATCAGGCATCATCATGAGGGTGTTAAACCCGGCAATGAACCACCGGCCATTGTCCTCGTCCCAGCTCGTGACGGATCCTGACAAGTGAATTGGCAAGCTCAAGTCAGCGCACAAGTCACTTCGGGTAACATCATACTTCTATTTGAGCATGGGATCGCACCCACCTTGGGCGTAGGTGGATTCGAAATCAATGATGACGTTGGATAAGGTGAAATTGAAGCAGTTGTAAAGGTGCACGGCGCCCGGAAAGGCAAACCAGAGCTCGGTGAGCGGAATGCCCGCCGCGTCCACGGCACCGACGATGGTCAGATCGCGCGCGCCTTGAATCATGTACTCAACGCTACCAAACTCAATGCGGCCCTCAGGCAGCGCCAACACCGATTGCTTGGCCGCAATGGCTGCATTGGTCAAAGTCTGCAACTGCTGCCCTGACATGCCTGCAACGCCTGGCCCCGCCATGGCCACGACCAGCAGCACTGTCGCCACCGACAGCAGTCGACCTCGACACACTGCCATTGCCATCCTTGCTTGGTCACTCTGCGTGCATCAAAAACTCTCTCTCTCTCTCTCTCTGTGGTAGTTGTACTTTTCCTTTGTGTCTTTGCTCTTGACTTCTCTCAATTCATCTCTCTCAAACTCTCTCTCTCTCATTTTCTCTCTCTCTCTCTCTGTCATGTCAGACTCTGTTGTAAACATGCGTTGAGAACGTCAGACAATTTGACAGGTTGGCAATCGATGCACATGTAGCGTATTGGCACGCCGCGCGCTGGGACTAACCAAAAAGGGCAGCGGGAAGCGGATCCGAGGCAGCGAGATCCGAGGCGTTGTCTTGGTGCTTGTACGTTAGAGTATTCAGAGCCTGGGATGTGTAGGTTGTCCGGCACTTGCGAGACATGGGTTGCCCGCGTTGCTGCCTGCGATTGCCGGGGGGAGGGGAGATTGGCTCCAAAGCATCTGTGTCCGTTTTGCCTTGTTGTCGGTTTGTATTTTTTGTCGCTAATTTTGGACTTGATGACGCTGCTATTGGGCGACCTTCAGGCATCCGCCACGAGTTTCTGTCGCATTATTCAAAGTTGGTGTTGTCAACGCCTTTCAACCGCATTTTTTTTTTTTTGACGCTTGGACGCGTTCGACAACAATCAGGCGGATTTATCCTCAGCACAGGCGTGGCGACGACGACATCTGTGTTTCTTTTTTCCTCTGACTTGGACGGCAGGGCCTCTTGGCATTTGGTTGCGTGCAGTGGAGAGCTGTGGGTTGCCTGGGCTTGGCTAGAAACCCACCGTCGTGCAAAGCGGCTCGTCAAAGACCAGTGACCATGAGTTTTGACAACGATTATGGTGCGTTGCCTTTGGAGTCAGCAGCAGGCATTGGTGTTGTCAAGTCGAACACCGGTGCCCAGTGCATGGTCAAATCCCTCTTTGTACTTTGTGCTTTCAACCAACTGAGATGTAGCTCTGTCATCTGCACACACTCATATGTACACCATGTTTCAGATTACCTTGTCAAGCTCTGTGCCGTTGGTGACAGCCAGGTTGGCAAGTCAAGCATCATTCAACGGTTTGCCAACGGCATCTTCCCAGAGTTTCATGGCCCCACCAGTACGATCACCATGTGCTGCACGGTCAACTGACCTCCTCTTTCGGTTTTCAGTCTGATTCCGACTCACCTCGCATCAATCCTTTTTTTTTTTTGGACCTTTTTTCCTCGTTTAGTTGGCGTCGACTTTTTCTTTCGAACGGTCGAGATGAAAGGAAAGCAGGTCAAAATTCAAGTGTGGGATACTGCTGGCCAAGGTTGGTTCTACAGGCTTCCTAGCCTGCCTGCTTGAGGCTTTGGCCTCAAACGGTCATGTGCTAACCCAAGGCTTCATCTCTCATCTCACGATATGGATTGCAATCTCTGGCATCTTCTCAGAGCGGTTTCAGAGCATTACCCAATCCTATTATCGTGGAGCGCACGGCATCATTTTTGTGTATGATCTGACAGATGTGGTATCAGCCCAAAGTTTGTCACGGTGCGTTGATTCTCCTTGAGCCACGGCTGTCCAACCCCCTGGCCCACCCTCGATGTACACTGACCGCGGCTTTTTGTTTCGAGACGCTTAGGTGGTATGAAGATGTCAAAAAGTCGGCGCGCTCCGATATCAAGTGCATTGTGGTAGGCAACAAGGCCGACATCAAAAAGTCGGACGATGCATTGGATATTGTACGTTTTTCAATTTGGCAATCTCGGCGCAAGTCGCTGGTCGCCTCTGTTGGACTTTCAAGCTCACCACGGGCGTTACCGCACGTCTTGCTGTAATCATTTTAGGCAACCGAGTTTGCATCGCGCCATCGATTGGCTCACGTGGTCGTTAGCGCCAAAACTGCCGACAACGTAAGCAAGGCTTTTCTGAACCTTGCCGAGGACTGCCTAGGTGCAGAGACCGTCAATGCGGGCAAGGGTAATTCAAAGATTCCCGTGACTCTTGGCAAGCCTGTCAGCTCTGGCGGCGGCTGTTGCTAGTTCCTTGAAGTCCATCTGACGATTAGAAGGATGTCTGGCTTGTCGTGGCTTGGCGTAGGGCAGAGCCCGAAGCACATTTATCGCAGACGTGCATGTGTTCATGTGTTGTGTGAGTTTTCATCGATGTTTTCCTTCCTTCTTGGCTAGATTTGGCAGTTTTTTTTTTTTTTTTTTCCAATCGTATTCTGGTACTGGTTGTTCTCCTTTCCTTTCCTTTCGAGCGCCCTCTTTTGAAAAATTCAATTGTTTTTTGGCCCTACCTTTGTTGGTAAGAACCTGCACCTTCAGCAGCCCGGTCCTTCATAGCTGTGTTGTCTCTTCGAAACAAGTGTTTCCTTGCAACGGACGGACCCGCGGTTGTCGTGGCTTGACATTGCTCATGCGCAGAAAGACAGTGATCCGAATGCTAGACGGCATGTTGTATAAATTGGGTGCAGGCAAAGGCTCATGTTATGATTATTATAATATCAAATGCCAGATAGGATGGGTCACTCATGCCCTTCGCCCTCGTGATTGATCAAGGAGGTGCATCGTCTCATAGGCTATCGTATCGTCGGATTTTGGGGGAAACATGACACCAAGTTCCTCGTCAGCCCACTCTTGTTCTTGGGGTGATGCCGCACAAAACTCTACAGGTTGATCTGAGGCTTCAGCCCGCTGCTCTCCAGTTTGGTCAACATGGGCCAAGATCTTCATCCGTTTGGGCTGAGGAACGCCTTCACTCCGTGGTGGATTGGAGACGCCTTCACTCCGTGGTAGGTTGGGGACGCCTTCACTTCGTGGCGGGTGGGGGACGCCTTCACTCCGTGGTGGATTGGAGACGCCTCCACTCCGTGGTAGGTTGGGGACGCCTTCACTCCGTGGCGGGTTGGGGACAGGTGCCCACTCGCCGGTCCCTTGGTCCAACCGCTCAACCGTGAAGCGTAACCCACTCCGAATCAGCCGCAAGCCGTGCTTGTTGAGCTGACAGCTGACCACTTCCAGCGTGGCGTCAAAGGTATGGTCATTCGGATCGGCCGTGAACCGGTCGCTAATGTCCAGCATCCCTCGCAGGTGGAGTTTGATGTCTTTGGCATTGTCGTAGGCTACGAAGCATCCGAAACAACCATGAGCCTCGGCGAGCAGTCTCACCCAATGACATCAACCCAACGGCACGCGCGCGCGAAAAAAAAAGAAAAAAAAAAAAAGCGCGCAATAAGGAACATCAATGAAGACTTGAGCATGCACAACGGAAACAGAGCACGCGGGTGCGCATTGAGCGCAAGCAGCATGTTGGGGTCTGCTCACCGGCAATGGTGCGCCACTCGGGCAAGCTCAAGAACATGGATCGAAGATGCTGGCATAGCTACGCACACACAAACAGACACATACGCACATGTGTCAAGCACAATGGTCAGGGCACACAAAGAAGCATTAGACAAGACTTGAGAAGGAAGCAGTCAACCCAAACAAAAAAGGCCAGCTCCTGATCACGACTTGCTACCCATATCTTCACTCCCCATCGCTTCCATCGCACGCGCCGAGCGGGAGTGGGAGATGTTGGCTGTTTCCACCTTCCTCGCCATCAACCTGTCTGTGCTCCATCTCTGCTGTTGCCTCTTTCTCTGCTCCACTTGTTGGCCCTGTTCTCCTGTTGCCTTATTGTTTTGCCCTCCCCGCTCCCTGGATCTTCACTCTGTGAGCCGCCTTTGCCAAGCACGACGCTTCTATCAAGCTCTTGGTCCTTGCGCAAATAGGCTGAAGGAAGAACAGCAGCTCACACCCACACCGGCGAGACGTACCGCTACAGTGTTGCATTCGCACTCATTGCTGGCGGCGGATTGACATGGACACGGTTGGGCTCCGCTTGCCAAGCGACCGAGGCAGGTGAGAAAGTCACGCCACTCACGGCGCAAGTTGCGGCTGACGCGCTCACGACCATCATGTCGACCCTCGATGTTGCTGGCCTTGAGGTAAATGGTTGAGCTGGCTGGCCGAGGCGCATCGAATGTGGTCGGAAAGAGGCTGTAGGAGGGGGATGGAATGGTTTCGATAAAGCTGCGTGCGGGACCGGTGCGCAACTTCAGGCGACGCGGAGCCCCTGTTCCCGGATCTGCAGAGCCGGACCGGGGCAAAGGCCACAACGTGGTCAAAGAGATGCTGACAGATCGATTTGGTACCGGTGCAGGCATGTGAGAGGGGGCGCACACTCACTGTATCCGATGGAGATGAGGGCAAGGGTGAGAAGGGCATTTTGCTCTTGCGTCGACACATCGTGCAACGATGCCGTCTCCATGTTCGCGGTGATCAAAGTCCACAGAAGATTGGTGCTTGGACGAACCAATACGGGCCCAGCACACTTTCACAGTGGCTAACAAAGACCCAGGACTGCCGCCATGGGCGGTCTTCGACCCACGAAACCGCGCTGAAAGACGAGCTTACGCCACGCATCCAAGACCAGGCGTCCGTCCGTCCGTCCGTGCGTGCCGTGATTCGCCGAGTCGTTTGACCGTTGTCTTTTTTTTGAGGAGCGAAAACAAAAGGTTCAAAGAAGATTTTTTATTTTGTTTTTGCTGTTATGAGCTTGTTACACCTTAGTACACCTTGCAGCTCGTGCATCCGGTGAGTGTGGGCGGTTGAAGGTAATTTGTGTGGGAATGGCTGGTGTGTGTGTGGAGCCGCTTGCCACCACGTTGCCCACATGAAAATCGAAAACGCTCTCGAGTTGCTCTTGTTGTCGTTGGTGTCAAGGTTAACGGTGCGTGTGAAAGCCGCCTTCAGGAAGAAGTTGTAGCTTTCAGTAAGGTTCGTGACTTGAAATATTTCGCTTACTTTTGGTCGTGGCTGAGGTTCCCTCGTTTTTATAACAACAACGCCTAATCTTAACTATTTCGCTCACGCTCTCTTAATTTCAATCTGTCTCTCTTAATTTCAATCTGTCTCAATCTCTCTCTCGGTCTCTGACTCTCTCTCTCTGAGTGCGTGCGCGCTCGATGAATGGCGCATGAAAGGGTAGGGGATCCAAGCATTTGATGACGCCGATGGGATGGCGACCTCGGGTGCTGGGCTTGATGGATCTGATATGTTGGTGACCGATCATGGGCGGTTGCCTGCTCGTGCATTGGAGGTTGAGAGCACCATGGATGCCGCGGCGAAGCGGCCCAAGCTGGAGCCCGAAGAGGTGCCGCAGAGGAATGCGGCAGCCGTGCAGTTGAATACACCATCACAGGCTACAGAAGATTCCAAGGCTCCAAATAGCATCAAGCAGGAGGATGTCACCGCCACCTCTGCCTCTCCTTTGACCGAGTCAGCAGGCCCTGCTGTCCAGGCCCAAGCCAAGGCGGAGCCGCCCTCGGTGCACCCTGGCGTGGTCCATTGCCCCGTCTTCCGTCCAACCGTACGTCGTGCCTGACATCAAAAAGCTTGCCCGCGGCCAACTGTCCTTTTGCCATGCTTGCTTTACTGCCTGACATCATGCCACGCCGGAGTAGATTGAAGAGTTTGCGCAGCCGCTTCAATATATTGAGCAGATTCGGCCCGAGGCCGAGGGCTTTGGCATCTGCAAAATCATTCCTCCAGAGGGGTGGGACCCCCCTTTCCCGTTGGCAGATGCAGCCTTCAAGTTTACAACGCGAGTTCAGCGCACCCATTTGCTGTATGACCGCGACCAGCCCAACATCTTTATACGCGCTCTGCAACGCCACCTGGCAGGCGAGAACGTTGTCATTGCTCCATGGCCAGCCATTGCTGGTTTTGAGATTGATCTTGAAGTGCTCTATCATGTCGTGGAAGACCTCGGAGGCTGTGACACTGTCGGGGAACAAAACTTGGTAAGAGCATGTGTATCTGTTTGGTTTTTTTTCCTTCCAAGGTGGTGCACAAAGCAGCCGCATCGGACATGACTGACTTAGTTAGCAAGCTGCGATGGAGCCGAGGCAGAGTATCAAAGAATCCGATGGCCCCATACTGTGTTGGCTATGAAAAAAACAAGCTTTGGGCAGCCTCTATTCTTCGTGCTCACCACTTGCATCGGTCGCGAAAATGGTGCACGTGTGTAGTGGGAGGAAGTTGCAGCGCACCTCAAAGTACCACTGCTTGCGGCCCATGACCCCGTGCGCCTCCAAGCCATTTATTACAAGTACCTGGTCACATTTGCGCTCCTGAGGTATGTGCAAATGCAGGCAAGCAGATGAAGAGATTGCGACGTTATTTGCTGCCTGTTTGTCACCCCAGCGCTTCGCGCTGTCTCAAGCCGATACGCATAATCTGCTCAACGCAGCGAGGAGGAGCGCGCCAATCTGATGAGTGCCGCACGCGATGAACCTGCTGACACAAACGACGACTTTGGCTTTGGATATGGCCAGCAGTACTCGCTCGGGGGCTTTCGCCGAGTTGCTGACAGTTTCAAAGCGTGAGTATCATGCCACCCGAGTTTGACCCAGTCGAGTCATAGTCCCTTCTTTCTGCTGTTTGGAGAAGATTCTGACGGTCGATGTTTTCCTCTCAATGGGCTGCTTTTGTCATTCCCAACCGTTGTCTGGTTACAGGGCCTGGTATCCCGATCATGACCCCACGCCGGCGGAGATTGAACGAGACTACTGGCGAATTGTCGAGGGGCAACGCCATGTGAGCGTGCTATATGGCAGTGACATTGATGTGACAACACATGGTTCTGGGTTTCCCACGGCGTTTGACGAGCCCTACTCCAAATTCGGCTGGAATCTCAACGTGCTGCCTGGCTTGCCAGAATCCGTGCTAAAACACGCTGATGGTATCTCTGGTCAGTTCTTCGGTTTGACGCGGATGGGCTTGGTAAAGTGTCCTCAACATTTGATCCTCACCGTGCCCTGGTGCTTGCGCCTTTTGATCACGTGCAAGGCATTTCCATGCCGTGGCTTTACGTCGGCATGCTTTTCTCTTCCTTCTGTTGGCATGGTAACGTACCCGCCTGCGGCATCGTGGACACTGGCTGCGACGTCATCTTTTTTCCTTTTGAGGGGGCTTTGCTCTGCTCTAACTCGAATCTGTCCTTAAACCCTTGGGCTTGCAGTTGAAGACAACTACCTCTACTCAATCAACTACATGCACTTTGGCGCCGGCAAACGCTGGTTAGTCATGCTGTCAACTTGGTCTCTGGCAGTGGTTTCTCTTGTGTGCTCCAGCTGGGTATTGCCCAACAACATTAAAACTCATGCTGGTTGGCACGCAGGTATGGCTGTCCATCGTCACACGCGCGGCAGTTTGAAGCTTCCTTTCGGCGACGGCTGCCCAACGCTTTTGCCCACAACCCCCACTTGCTGCATGATATTGTCACCCAGGTATGTATCCAGGCGTTTGGTGAGGAAGCCGGCGCTGGGCTTGCCGCATCTCATCACTCACATGCTCTCCGCTCACCGTGGCTCTGCACTGAGAAAGCTGTCTCCCGGCAAACTAGCAGAGGATGGTGTGTTGATCACTACCTGCGTGCAAGAGCCCAGGGATTTCATTGTCACTTTTCCCCAGGTGAGCAAGAGAGTTTCATGCTGTGCCTCAAGGCGCCTTGCTTGCCGTGCTTGTATTCCATGCCATCAAGCCCCTCTGTCTCACCTTCATGCTGCTTTGGTGTCTTTTTCGCGGCTCGGCGGTAGTCGTATCATGGCGGCTTCAGCAACGGCTTCAACTGCGGCGAGGCCGTCAACTTTGCCTCCCCCGACTGGCTGCCCTTTGGTGCGTCCAGGGAGCGGGGCTCGGCAGAGGAAAACTGGAGGTGGCCCACCCCTGTGTACTTGCGAGACCTCATCCGATTTTGCCCTGACCCGCTTCATGGCAAACAGGCTTTAAGGCCATGCAAGACTACCATGCGCAGCGGCGACCGGTCTCCATCGATCAGGAAAAGCTTCTCTGCGAGATTGCTCAAAAGGAGGTCAGTGGTCATCTTCACTCTTACACCCTTTTGCGCGTGCGCGCAGCATGTTGGGGCACGCATCTTCATGCTTTGGCCCTAACTCCAAGTCTTGGCTGCTGTTTGCCTATCTTACTGTATCGCAGTCTCAACAAGCCGTGCTTCAAAAGGTGCTGCCCTTGCTGCAGCACATGCGCGCCAGCGAAAAGAAGAATCGACAACTGCTCGAACAGATTGTAGGCTTGGGCCCGGCATCATGCGCTGCTTGCTTTCGTCGGCTCGTGGCTTGAAACGGTCTGATGGGTGCTCATGAAAATCCACAATGCACGTCATGCGCGGATTTGTGCATGTGTGGCATACTGGCGTAGGGAGTCACAAAGAGCACAGACCTGGACGATTTGTTAGTGGCACGGCCAGACTTGCTCGACACCCGCACAGACAAGGTGAATGCGGAGGCAACTGGGGCCCATGCTAATGGCTCAGCATTTGCAACCATGGCCAAGCCCATGTCTTTACACAGTGGTGGATCAACGGCCAGCAAGATGAACATGAAAATGCGGATGCGGGCCAAGCTTGCCACCACCGCGATCACCTGCGGTCGCTGTCGGCGCATTTGTTTTGCATCTTTTCTTTGGGTGCGTGCTGGCCTGCGGCGTTGCCTGCTGTGAGTTGAATGAACCACTCACCCGCACCTTTTTTTTCTTTTTTTCCCCCCTTTTTTCTTTCTTTTTCTTGTTTGCTTGAATGCATTAGTCGCAAAAGCCGATTCCCAAGGACCCGGATGATGCGTGGAGTCATGTCGATGCCGAGCGTGACGAGCTGGTGGGGCACTTTGCCTGTGCCACTTGCAGTCTCGAGTGCGTTCGGGCGGGGTCTTTGGCCGCCAGTGACTTGACTCAAGTCCAGCGCGTACCCCTTACGCAACTTGAGGGCCTGATGCGTCGCGTGGCGCAAAAGTTGGGGCTGATTCGCACCCCGGCAGCGTCGGATGGGAACACACAGAGTCACGCTGCTCCCGATGTTGCAAACCCCCCCGCGCCAGCGTCGGGCAAGCACGATGCGTCAGAAGCTTCACAGGGCTCAACCACGACGGAGATTGATGTTGAGCACTGAGCTTGACCCGAGTCAACGACCCTCCCTACGTAATGATGCTTGCCATCTCCAACGCGTCTGTGACGTGGTGCCCTCAACCATAATGTATTTGACCCTGTGCCCACATTGTAAGACAAAATTAACCTTGTTGTTGCAAAAGCTTGTTTGTAAGAATTTTTCTTCCTCTTGTGTAACTCGCAAAGAGGGCGATTGATGAGTGGGATGGCAGCCAACATGGCCTCAGAAAGCGCATCGGACCACTTGCGATGCAGCATCTGCCTGGTATGTGGCGCATGGACTGAAGAGGTCAAGGATGTGGCGGTCAATGCGCTCTGCGGGAGAAGGGGAAAAACAGCAAGACTGCTCGCTCACAAACTCCTTCGGGGCTGGTGAAATCGCAAATAGGATACCTTGGCAGCCGCTTGCGAGACGGACTGCGGGCACGCTTTCTGTGGCAAGTAGCTTTGCCACTTTGCTTTAACCTCTTCAACTCTGCGGGAAAGTGTCACCTGGGGACGCTGACGACACAGGCACATTCTTCGGCGTGCGTAGGAACCTGCATCCTGGAGCTGCTGGAGCGGCGACAGCGGTGTCCCACCTGCCGTTCTGAGATCCACAGCGCCCATCCCTCTTTTACCTTACGTGGTCTGGCACACGAGCAGCGCTTGCGTGAAGATTTGCCCGTGCCAAGCAGTGAGGAGATTCAAGCCATAGATCGCCAGCTGCTGCAGCAGCGTGAGCAGGCGCTGGTGAGTTGGAAGTGTGCCGCACGAGCATGTTCTGAGCTAATCAACGGGCTTCCTTGAGCTTGCTCGCCGTGGTGCTGGCTGATTCGTTTTCGTCTGTGTTTTGAACCCTATCTCGCTGGATCCTGCCAGAGCATGCAGCGGCAACTTCGTGGCTGGCTACAGTGGCTCAAGAACGACGACAAGGGCCGAATTCTGACCGGAGTCCTCTGCGGTGGGTAGTAACGAGTGAATGAAACATTGCTGGTTAAACTCGGTGATCAAACAGGGTGATTCCGACGTGATGAGGGCGGGGGATTCGCAAAGAGTTGAGGCTTGCCCGATCTTGACTGGCGAGGAAGCAGGAGACCCATGCTTCACGCCTTTTGTGGCGCGCAGCTCACTCAATTTGCGACGGTGATGTGGCCTGTTGTAGGATACGTATTGATTGGGATTGATCATAACGACCTGTCCCTGTTTGACATGGTAGTTGTACTGGCTGCCACCATTTGCATGCTGAGTCACGCCTTTCCCATTACGACTTGACGCGCGTGAGTCGGCGGTACAAGGCAAGAAGTGCAAGAGAGGTGATCTGGACCTTTGGGATTTGAAATTTGAAGACTGGGATGTGGGCGCTGTGCGTCAATTAAAAATGTCTGTTACATGTAGTCATCACTCTTTCACACAACTACTCTTCTTGTTGTTGATGGCCTGGCAACGATCGACACGATCATGCTTGATCGTGTCGTGCTCTTTGAACAAAAAAAACCTTTAAGCTCGATGCTGGGTCCCGGCCGTAGTTGGGCCTGAGGACAATACCGGCAAGCTGCCAGCACGCAACTGCGCAACCAAGACGGCTAGAAGGGGCCTAAAGGTGCAGGTCAGCACACAGCAGATGAGCTGCGAAGCGAAGTGAAGACAATTGGAAAAAAGAAAAAAAAATGGGGAGCTGTGTGTGTGGAGGAACGGCGGCCAGAACAAACAGCTGCTTGGTCAATCCATGGTCATCAAGTTTGAGCTCATCGGCCACGAAATCTCGCGGCAAGCGCTCCGCGGGCTGCCCGCTTTCTGTACCGGGAATTGGCACCCAGTGGCACCACTGGGTCAGACTGCCGGCCAAGAGACCAGAGATGGGACGGTATACTAGGTGAAACGGCGCAAGCCAGCGACAGGGACACGAACCAGCGACAAGGACACGCTCGGCGTTCTCGTAGCCTTGGTACACCAGGTATTCACGAATAAGCTCGTTGATGAGTAGCACGTTGCCATCAATGTCGGGTTTTCGTCGTGGCGTCTGCGACAGGTACAAAAGTCATGCAGCCAAGTGTAAGCTGGGTCTATGCATCGATGCTCGCAAGGAGCTGGACCAACCTCTCGATCAAGGACACGCAGGACTTGCTCACGTAACTGGGCCAGGACAGCATCCTCGGCACCTGATTCTTGGAGCTTTCGGCGCATCTCTACATCCCCTCAAGCAGCATGAGGACACGGCGGGGAGTGCAAGTCGAACGCAAATCGACACACCTTGGACCATGCGTGCATCAGCGCCTTCACTTTGCCCGCCATGCTTGTTAGCTGCCATCCTGTCTGGTTGTGCTGATAGTCTTCTAATCCGGCCAATCGCCCAAGGCCCACGCCCGACAGCGTCCGGCAGTGTCCGGCAGTGTTTTCCTGCTTCCGTTCTGAGCACAATCCCACACACACACACACACTCACACACAAATCAGCCTCAAATGTCAGACTCCTTAACCCCCTCAAAAAAACTTTTTAATATCCGAGGAGAGCAGAGAGAGAGAGAGAGAGAGAGAGATCTTGGATTTGGGAAAAAGAGTCACTGGTTGAGCTAAATGTGTGTGTGTATGTGTGTCGACAAATTTTTTTTTTTCCTGTTTCTCTCTCTCAACTCGAACTGCTGCTTCCCGCTCGAGCTGGTTGTGCGTGCGTGCGTGCTAGGTGCTAGGGGGTTCGTGCTGCATGCAACGAGCTGTATTGAGGGTGTGCGTGCGTGTGTGTGGGACTGAGTGAGTGATTCAGTTGGGCCTTGTGTGTGAGCGGACGAGGCGCGTCGGGCTGCCAAAGGATTTGCGCCACGCAAGACAGGCGAGGGATAGTTGCGGATCGTGCCTTGGCCCACTGTCGAAAGATCGACGGGGACCCTGCTCTGGTCTGGTTGGCATCTCAAGACCAAGCGCATCAGCTCGTTGGCCGGAAAAATTCAAAGCAATTGTCTTGGTATGCCCTTGCATCCTTTCCATCGCTGCTTGGACTTTGTGGGATCGCCGTATGCAATTGTGCCAAAGCTTGCTGTGGCGCGGCCTGAGTGCGCGCTCATCAATGTAAACTCCTTCCTCATACAGCCTCACTCCCAGTCGTGCTAGTCTAGCGAGCGGAGAAGCAGGCGGTGGCGAGCAACATGAGCCTCGGCCCTGCGCATCGTGATGCTTGAAGCCGTGTGCCGCGCGCTGATTTAGATGAGCACCGTCGCGGCGCTGTGCGGGCCTCATCTGACTCAAGACCCCCAAAGTTTACGCGGAGGTTTTCATCCATCTGATCCACCAGCCTGCTGACCTCCTTCCTCTCCCTACCCCGCCCAGCGCACTCCACCCTGCTGCATTATGATGCTGAAATGGCGCAGCCGCCGCGACGATGCGGTTCGTCCCATGAGCAGGCTGCTCTCGTGTAATCAAAGTATTCAGAGTAGGGCAGACCCGCACAAGGTCAACATGAGCATCTAGCTGACGGGCATGTGCTTCATGTGCTCAATCTTGCAGGACGCTGGCGCCACGCAGGGGCGCCGACAAAGCGAGAGTGCTGTGCGTGGTCCTGGTCCAGCGGCGCGTCCTCGTCGAAGTAGCGAGGCTGCTGTGCCCCGGTGCGTGTTTTATTGGGCTCAACAAGCCACTGAACGGCAGAGCGTGTTCAAGCTATTTATTGATGCATGTTTAACTCACTTGTTTCCTTGACCATCAACCTTTGATGATGTTTCGCACTGCAGGGGCCGCCAAAGTTCATCACAGGCACCAGCTTGGGGCACTGTCACCTTGGATGATCAGGGCTTGCTGCAGCACATTACCAATCACATCCACGTTGGTCATTGCAACCGCCCTGCCCACTTACTCTTGGCTGCTATTTTGGAAGCTTGCCAAGTCTGCATGAAATGCTCAATCTTCCTGATCGGCGCCTTCTACTCCCTTTGACATCTCATCAGAGGTTTAGTAACTTGACGAGCCGTCTTCACCTCGCGGTGACCTCAGACATTGAGGCTTCTGAAAGCACCCTGCACACCGATATCTTGGTTCGTGTCCAACAAGCCTCCATCAGATTCATGCAGGTTCATGTCCTTTTTTTTTTCTCATTGCTGACCATCACCCATGCCTGCGCATGTGCTCAGGACCTGCGCCAGTGCATTGTTGAGACTGCAGCGCTGGCGGGTTTGGACTGGTCTTCCAATGTCTTGGCTGTCGTTGACAAGTTTGGCGCTGCTGTGCACGCCTTTGCTGCCAGTCATACAAGGTCCGGTTTTGCGTGACCTTTTCGGGCGCAATTTGAATGCCTTCAGGCCCCTCAAACAGATCTTGGGCATTTTTTTTGCCATCGTTGGTTTTGCGAGCTGACCCAAATGCTCTTTTCTCTGCCGGATCTAGTGAGAATAAGGCGGCCGTGCACGAGCTGGCCGAGCTTCTGCGCAGTGAATTTACTACACGAATCAGTCGGTGCGTACTTGCAAACAGTCGTTACTTGTGTGTGTGTGTGTGTGTGTGTGTGTGTGTGTGTGTGTGTGTGTGTGTGTGTGTGTGTGTGTGTGTGTGTGTGTGTGTGTGTGTGTGTGTGTGTGTGTGTGTGTGTGTGTGTGTGTGTGTGTGAACGGGTAGTTTGGCTCAATTTTTCATATGCGGTCCTGCCCATCTCAGATTTCTACAAGACGGTGAAGATGAGGACACCAACGATGCGAACGACCTCGCAATGTGCGTCAACTTGTTGCCAAAGGTGGTGTACTATTCGATCGCACTTCAACTCATTTGCAAACGAGTTGGCACCCACCCTCTACCAGGTCCGCAAGTATGGACCATTTAGACCCTGCCGAGGAGATGCTGGCCCAGCTGCAAAGTGAGGAGACATCTCGTGGTATGTTCTCAAGCATTCGTGACTGTTTCCCTTTTGCACTTGCCTGCATCGATCTTTCTTCTCACCTCCTGGTCACTTATCTATTTTTCAGATGGTCACCTTGCCGCCAGTCTTAAAATGAACCTGGAGCAACAAATCACCGGTGTTACGCAGCTCTTTGAGCGCGCCAAGCAGTGGACGCGCTACACCAAGGAGGTTTGTCAGTCTGCTTCTTTTTTTCTTTTTTTTTCTTTTTTCTTTTTTTTTTTTTTTGTGACGAACTTCCGTTCTTCAATTATTTCTTTGGGGTTTCCTTCTTTTTCTCCTCTAGTTTTCGAGTTACCTCGATAAGCGCGCTGCCTTGAGGCTGGAGTACGAAAAGAAACTGCGCCAGCTGTCCAATACGACGGCTCAGGTGTGCTGAAATGAAAAAAAGGGCGCGAACCCTTGCCGTGGCACGCGCCCTTCAAAACCTGGCCTGCTTGTGCTCACGCGTGTGTGGGCTGGCAGACGCTGCGAGACATGGGCCCGCAACCCGGAGCAACAGAAATTCTTCAGATGCTTGAACACCACGAGGCCAGCTCGCAGGTACATGTTCCTCGACTAACCCCGAGCAAAAGCAACGCCAGCAGACCATGGGCTATGCGCTGAGCAGCCTTGCCTCACGGACCGAGTTTGGCCGTCGCCCTTGATTGCAGCGCATTGTTGCCGCCTTTACGGGCATCAACCACAACATTTCCCACAAAGGACCCATTGAGGAGATGCGGCAACACCACGAGCAAACCCGAAAGCTACTCAAGGTGCGCCCGTTTAGTTGTCACCGGGGCATGCACGCCTGGGTCGAGCTGTGCTCATCTGCAACCTTCTTAGGACAAGTGGGCGCGCGAGTGCAAGCGGCTCAGCGATGCCACAGCGGCTGCTCAAAAGGCGCAGAGTCGCTACAATCAAGCTGCTACCGAGTGGGAGGCTCAGCTGACGCAACGCCAGGAAGCCGAGGAAAGCAAATACAAGCTCAAGCTAGACAAGCGTGTCAAAGACGAGGGCGACCAACGCACCAAATTGGAAGAGCTGCGCACGCAATATGCCGCTGCCCTGCAGCAAGCCAACAAAGCTCGCGCCGACGTGTTGGATACGCGGCGCGAAGTCATTGATAGCCTCACAGTACGTTTGTGTGCTTGTTGCAAGTACACCCGTCGCTTTGGCTTTGCTCTAGCCCTATTGTGTTTCCATCCGAAATGAACGACGTAAACCCCTCCGCTGCTTGTTTGATAGGATTCCGTATTTGAGGGAGGTGAATGCCTTCGTGACGTATTGTTCCTCTTGCATCAGGTCTGTCATCCAAGACGCCGTGACTGGACACCACATGGTGATGGTTATATCTCATTGTTTCCGGCGTTTCGTCAAATCTCGGATCCTATAGGATGCCCATCGCATCCATCTTGCAGACACGGGTGGCGCTGATGACCTCCTGGCCCGACTTGATGTAAGTGCTTCTTTGAGTTGTTGCAGGTGACATTCCACATTCTGCAAAGCTTTGCTCTGACCTAGTGGGGTGTGTGGTAGGCATTTCGGTCAGCGCCCAACGTGGCGGCTTACCTGGCTGAAGAATTAAGCGAGGCCGGTCTTGATGCCTTTGTTAATCCCGATCCTCACCGCTTTCACGAGTACCAACTGCGACCAGAAACCATGTCTTATCTCGAGTCTCGAGGTACAAACTTGTCTGCTCTGTGGTAGTTGTCTGCACATGGGTGCGCGGCTTTTGTCTCCTTTTTTCCATTGCACGTTGAGCGCCAACTCTCCTCATGAATGAGCTTTCCCGTGCCTCGGCATCGGTGTTATCCCACCTTGTCGCACCTTGCCCGTGTATTCTTGGCTGTATTCTTGGCAGGGGTCGTCAATTCATGCGCGTTGGAGGCAGCTGAGTGGGAAGATCGCGCGCCCGAAGGAGCCAATGTGCTTAGTGCTGAGGTAAGCTGGCGCTTGCTGCCACAAAGCAATTTCTGGGCGTGGGTTTTAACAACCGCTTGGTCACGGCTGGTGCGATTATGTTTCGGCTTTGGCAGGAAGTGGCTCGACAACCCGATATGCATGCTTTTGTGCGACTCACAATTCCATCCAAATGCAAGCACTGCAAGCGGGCTTGCTACTTTAATGCATTTGTCTGCACTAAATGCCACATTGCCTGCCACCGCCGCTGTACGGAGGAGCTGGAGGTGCGCTGCAACCTGGCACAACAGGCCTATGCTGCCAAAACGATCAAGCGGGCGCGGCATGCATCAGTTTTTGGCTCGTCGCTCGACGAGCAGGTGGCCGACTCATCAGACGGCGTCCCGGTGCTGGTCCGCCGCCTTTGCGAGGCTGTTGAGCGCCGCGGCATTGATACTGAGGTTCGCGTGCTCTATTCTGTGGCTTTGTACCTTGTCTCGAGACTTGCGAGAACGGAATTGAACTCCTCGTGGCGGTGCTCTAAAGATGGCATCGTGGACATGCTTACGTACACGTGCTTGGCAGGGTATCTACCGGCTGAGTGGCGTCAAGAGCCGAGTCGAGGACTTGTGCGCGCAATTTGAGGCCCATCCGCGCGCTGTCAGCGTGGATGATGCTGACCCGATCACACTGGCAGCCGTGCTCAAGACCTACTTGCGACAATTACCCATTCCAGTCATTCCACCTGATTTGCAACCCGACTTTTTGGCCATTGCTCGCGAGCGAATGGAGACGAATGATGCACCCAACTGCGAGGTGCTTGCTTCAGAAAAGGTCGGGTCATCTCGGGTGTTTGCCAGGCTTGAACTGATAACAGAGGCATGTGCTGATCGAGGTGTTACACATCCATGTGCTTGCCCAGTTTACACGTCTAGTGGACGTACTGCCGGATGTCAACTATTCAACTCTGGCCTACTTGTGCAGCCATTTACATCGCATTGCGATGCACGCAGAGGTGCGGCACAATGCCATATCACGAGCTGCTTCTTAGCTCGCGCCATCAAGCCAAACCCTGCTTGCCCCTCCCTTTTTTTTTTTTATCTCGTTTTTATCTCGGTTTTTTTTTCTCTCGTTTTATTGAGTCAGAGGCTGCTCACATTCGTCTGTCCTGCGCACTTGGCCGGGTCTTGCGCTGGAGTTTAGACAAATTTGATGAAGTGCTCCAACTTGGGCATCGTTTTTGGTCCCACTTTACTGCGCTCGTCGGCAGATAGTCTGCAGTCGCTGATGAACATGCCCATGCAAACCATGGTTGTGGAACTTTTGATCAAGTTTTGCGAAACCATTTTTGCTCGCTTCTTTGAATCGCGACCCACGCTCAAGCCGTCCCTCGTTGAAGAGTACGTGTCCTCGCATGGTACAACGTCCAAACCGTGCCCTTTCTTGTACATTGTTCGTGATTTCTCGTGCTTGGTTTGACCCGTGTCCTGGGTTTGTTGTGTGTGTTGTGTGCAATGGTTTGCAGCTCGATGCGGGTCATGGGAGCCGAGTCACCTTTCATTCGCCGAAGCTCAAAACAGCGACGAAGTGGTGACCAACTGGAAGTCGTCCCAGAGGCCATGGGACACCGCCCTCGATCCGGCGGGGCTTCGAGTCATGCTTCGACGCGATCGACCCGGCCACAACGAATGAATTCCGATACACTCGAGGAAAGCCAGGGAGATGAGGTGGTTGCCAGTACCGTTTCGTCAACCGTGCGGTGCGTTTTATTTGCATCTCATTTGCATCTTGCATTTTGAAACGACAAGCTCCGATCCCTTCTATTGTTGCCCTTCTCACATTGCTAGTCGCTTTACTTTTCCACTGCATCATCCTCACTCGCATGCATCCTGTAGCACACCAACGTTCTCGGACAGCGGCAAGCAGGCACAGGCGTTTTTGCAGGTGGCTGGTGGTGAGGAGGGAGCGGCACCCGTGGATGCCGAGAGTGCATCCTCCCATGATGCTTCCTTTGATGACCCGCTGGCAGAAGTCGACACGCCCATCTCGTCAGAAGATGAAGATGTGCATCGTGAACACCTCGGAGAGCGCGGTGGTGGCACCAGCCCTGTCATGAAAACCGATGGCCAGGATCAAGACCAAGACCGGGTTCACGATCAGCATTGGGATCAAGATCAGGATCAAGATCAGGATCAAAACCAGGCTCAAGATCAGGATCAAGCTCAGGATCAAAACCAGGGTCAAGATCAGGGTCAAGATCAGGATCAAGCTCAGGATCAAGATCATGATCAAAACCAGGATCAAAACCAGGATCAAAACCAGGATCAAGATCAGGATCAAAACCAGGATTTAATTTCAACCACTCAGAATGCTGACGTGGATGACGGTCGCTGGTCAAAGGAGGCTCAGTTTACGGACGGTCTTTTCGAGATAGCAAACGGGAGCGCTGGAGAGACTCGGCATGATGTCAACAGCAGATCTAGGCAAGAGGCTGGCTTACACCAACGACAGGCAGCGGCTTTGGGAGACGATGATGCCGAGGATTTGCAGGAAGAGGCCGATCGTGATGCCCTAGACGGTTACTTGAGCGTCGACGATGCATCGGAGGACGATGAAGATGCTACCGAGTTTGCAGGGGGCACTGAGGCGGACTCGGAGGAGGATGATCCGCTCAACCGAACGCTAGTAGGGTTTGACGAACGTCCTGTGGTGGATCACGGCCCCGGATTTGAGTCACCTCCACCAGATGCCCCCCCGGCTGTTGGAGAGCCCCATGCTGACTCGGCACTGCCTCCGGAGTTGTTGGCTCTGCTGTCTACGGGCGAGCTGCCCCCTCCGCCCCCTGTCCCACCTCCCTTGCCGCCTCATTTTGAAGACCTGGACGAGAGCGGTGACTATGGCTTCATGAGCACTCCTCCACCAGCACCCGATGCTGACACCTCGGAAGGGTTGGCCCGGCATTCCTCGGGAGGCCTGCGTTATCGCACGGGGTCGTCCATATCGATCACCAGTGCTGACTTGGGCACAGAATTTGTTTAGCCAGTCAGCTGGGTCATTGTGCTGTCTGCTTTGGCCGGGTCTTGGCCGGGTCTTGGCCGTTCTCTCTGTGGTCGGCGCTCTTGGCATCAGCTTAATCATCCTTATTCTCATGCGCCATCGCATCATTAGCACTAGTGCACTTCACCACAACATTTGTGTGTTTATTGAAATTTAAGCTTGCTTTGAATTGGCAATTAGCAACAGGGCCCTGCTTAAACCCGTTGGCTTCTCCATCCATTCCTCTTCCTTCAGTGTGCACGAGCATGGTGTGCGAGTGGTGGGAGGAACGTCGTCGGTTGACCCTTCGTGATGTTGGTATTGTGGGTGATGACGACGGGCTTGCGCCATTTCCACATGCAAGTTGGTGCAAAACCAAGACACAAAAAAGGCGGGCGAGAGGTCATCTCGCGGTAATCTCGTGTCTCTTTTCTGATGACGCGACATCGGGTGGGTCAGGCCAGACCAGAATGACTGCCAAGCGCTGCTATGCAGACTTGCTCCGTCTTCCTGCCTTGAGCTTTTGACGCTGGCTCTGGTGTCCTGCTCTGTCTTTATCTTTGACTTGACTCTGAGGCATGGGAATGAAGTGTCGAGGCAGAATCGTTCAACTTGGTTCGCCAAGAGGAGGCCGGAATTGTGGTGCGGAGCTCAACCCGACATGGAGCTGATGCTCTCCCTGGCCCCATTCTGCCACAACACTCAAACAATTGAGCGGACACTCGATGTCGAGGTTTTGTCCGCCAGCCAGGGCTGAGAACATACCAATAAGGCATAAGCGTTTAGGGCTGGCACCACCTCGGATCAATTCCTGGGCATAAGATATGTGACAGATTGATTGGTATGTGGGGTGCGGGCTGCTCTTCACCTCTCGCCAGCTACTGCTCGGATGATCAGTGTGCTGCTTGGATCACTGCTGCGCGGACACAAGCATGCAGGCCTCACGCCACTCGCACTCAGACAGCACAGAGCGTGCATGGCCGGTCCAAGTCATCCAAGTGGGGGTTGCGGTATGTCCGATGATGAAGTGCGCGAGGCGGAAAGGACAGAGGGCGCGAAGGAAGGCACCGCACCCTCGTCGAGGACTCCCCGCGTGCAAGCAGATGGATGGATCAAACATGAGATTGGCGCTATGTCGCTCGCGCTCTAAATTTTTCTGCATTTTCCATCCGAGCCTCTCCCTTCAACTTGCCCCCTTGCCACCTGGACTGTCACCAAGTCCAAGCACTACTGCATCCATCACCCATCCTCTGCCTCTGCCTGTTCTTGTGGGGGATCTATTCTCTGGCTGCGTCGCCAGCGCGCCCCGGAAACATGGTGGCCAACAACATGCTTGCCATCATGCTGGCCGTTGCGCTCATTAGCACGAGCGCGTTTGCGGCTCCCTTGTCGACAGGTAAGCGCCATCAGCTTCAACTGCTTCAACTGCTCGCCCCGACCATTCCTGGAGCCAAAGAGCCAAGATGCAATCGGTCGCCCTACTTCCTGATGATCGATTGTGCTCATGGCAACCCTGACTAATTACTGCTCTTCCCTCGCTGTGATGACTTGCAGTGCATCGCCGTGAAGCAACCGCCGATGCTTTGGCCGACTTGTTGTCTGAGCTAATTGCGCAGGAGGTGACTGCACAACTCGCCAACATCGCCAACGTAACCTCTATTCAGAACCTGATGGCCAAGGACAGCGCCCTCGAGCAAGCCGATATGAGCCTAGAGGCAGCCATTGAAGACGAAACCCAGCGTGCGCTTGCGGCGGAGGCTGAGCTTCGCAATCAAGCTTCCAACGAGCTCAACTGCATGCGCGGTGCGTCCGAATACTTGCCTGAGCCCTTTTGCAACTGCGAGCCAGACTATTCGGGTCAACTCTGCGACACCTGGGTTGGGGGCGTGCTTACCACGCTCACCGACGTGGACAACGCCATCATCGCCATGGCTGGCATGCCCAAGATTGGTGCGCTCAGTGTGCCCCCACACTTGGCTACCCCAGAGCTGCGTGCGGCCCTTGGGGAGATGCCCCGCTCAATCGTCAACTTGACCATGGACTGCTCGGCCTTCCCTGAATGCGCAAGCCAGATGGACCTCAGCTGGAATGTGCCCCATGAGTTTGCGGGATGGTCCATCACCGGATCGCTTTGGCTGGACGGCACCGCCTTTACGGGCCTGAGCACCATGACTCTCGACTCGCTCCAGCGGGTTGCCGTTCTCAACGCGCTGCAGCCGCTTGACCTCAATCTCAATGCCGCCAACTCGCTGCATACCATTTACCTCAGCAATACAACTTTGATGAGCTTTATGGCCCCCTCTCATGGCGTCCAGTCCATGAGCTCGCTTATCCTCGAGCACTTGCCCGGTCTGATGGAGATTACGGGCCTCAGTGATGTCAGTGAATTGGCGCAATTGCAGCTGATCGATCTGCCGGACTTGACCTTCTTCTCTGCCATGCCAAGCCTGTCAACCGTCAGCTCTTCGTTGGTCCTCAACGATCTCCCGTTTTTGGGCGGCATGTATGCGCATCCCTCAACAATTGCGCAGCTGGATATTGCCAACTGCCATGCGCTGAGTGACATGGCAATTGATGCCCAGTTCTTCGCTGGGCAGGCCACCGTGACTTTGGGCGACATCTGTTGGACGGGCAGTGAACTGCAGCGCACGCCAGACTACAACCTTGACCGCCTTCTGACCCAAGAACAGCTGATCCGAAACACCTTCCCGCAACCGGCCAGCATCCAAGCGTGCAACTGCAGTGGCACTGACTTTGGCCAACCTCTTTGCAACGAGTACCAGCTGGACCTCGTGTGCAGCTCCCCCGCAGACCATGCAACGTTGGTACAGCTCGCACCGCACATCCAGAGCTTTGTCGGCACTGCCCGCCTGCATTTTGCCGAGGGCTGTGAGGCTGACTTCTCACTGCTGTCGACCTTTTCGAGTCTGCGCGTGTTGGGTACGCTGGAGATTGATGGCCCCCAGGCCTTTGATGAGACGGAACTGAACAACTTTTTGCATCCGATTCAAGCCATTCACTCCTTGATCCTGCGCAACGTGGATTATTCGCTGCTCAACTTCCCCAATCTCAACGCCTTGCTCAACATTGAGATTGTAAACGCCACGCATCTCGTACATCTCGAAATGCCCAACTTGTTCCAGGCCTACTCGAGCTACGACCAGATGCTACAGGAGGCCGTTGTATCCGCATTCAAAGTGACGGATGCGCCCAACTTTTTGGGTCTGCTCGGCCCCATGGTGCCCCCCTTTGTCTACGATCAACTCTGGTTGACAAACACTGATGCCTTTGACAATTTGCTCCAGTTTAACATTTCATACACCTATGACATCAGGTTTGACAACACGGGCCTGGTCGATCTGGTCGGTGTGCGCGCCATCTTGCCCCCGTCCACACTCGTCGTCAAGAACAATGCTCTTCTGACGGACTGGAACGGATATTATCCCGTCCTGAACGGCAGCGCGTACATCGACATTGACAACAACGCCGCGCCCTCGCCCATCTAATCTAACCGGGCTCAACGACAACCCAGTCGCTGTCTCCCAAACATTCCTTGTTCATAATAGTGAATGCAGTTTGTGTGCCTTTTGGTTTGTGTGATGTGAAGCAAGTTAAAGAGACTCACGGTTTGCAACAGTGACGACGCAAGCACCTTCCTTGTGCTTCATGGGAATGGCTGCGCACCGTTTTCTTGTTGCAAGCCTTGTCCCAGGCCAAGCTGCTAATTGACTTTGATACTTGATGTGAGCTTGGAAGCTTGAGTGAGTTATTTGCAGAGGGTCGCAATCAAAAAGTGGGTCAAGCAGAAAAGAGCGAAAGACTGTGACTGTGGCGTGTCTACGAGAGATTTCATGATGGCCAAAATGTCAATTGACAGCCATACAATGCAGAGCTGCACGAAGGGCGGCGTTATTCCCTGGAACAGTCATGCACGGAAAGGCGGGCAGACAGAAGCTGCAACACACAACAGCAGCGAAAGCACACCAGCGAAGCACCAAGTCAACGGTAGACAAGCACAAAGAATAAGACGCCAGGATTGGTGCATAATGACAGAACGGGTCAGACGGGTGGAAAACTAGAAACAAAACAAGCACGGCAGCCGTTGGCTCCCTGCACCCTCATCACAAACAGGTACACTGTTACAAACAGAGCGCAAGGCCTTGTTGGTCCAGGAGAGCACAACAGGGCGATGCAGACAGGGATATACACGATTGATGCCAAGGACGCGGGCGTGGCCCGGGGAGAGCTTCAAAGTCGCTCAGAGGAGACGACTAGGGCGGGAGACCGGCGCAGCCAAGATGATCTGACAAGGAGAAAAAGCATGGACATGTGGAAGACGAGAAGCGGCAGGTGCAGCTTAGCAGGCTGAAAGCACAGCGCCAAATGCATTGTCACCCGAGTACTTGAGGTAGAGGAAGCCATCCTCATCCTTGTAGTGCTCGTAAATGACTGACATGGCTTGTCTGCGCAGTAGACCGTGATGAGGAGTGGCTCAAGGGGGTGCAAAAACAGAACAAAGCAAAACGAAAGAGCTGCGGCAACAGCACAAAAGGATAGAGAGCAAGAAAAGCAGGCGCGCGTTCAAACTAACGTGGTCATGAGCATTTCATGCTTGACAGTGAGGCCCTCGGTCACCTCGGCGGCAATGTAGACGGCCTTGTCGGGCTTGATGTTCATGCGCTTGCGAATGACAAACTGAAACTGAGCCACAGTCAGGTCCTCGGGGACGAGGTACTTCTTCTTGTCAATCTCCGACAAAGTGCAACGTTTGGCGGGCTCAATGATGACCGGGACCTTGTCGGGATACTTTTGCAAAATCTTTTCCGACTCGCGCAGACGCGTCTCTGCGGCCGCAAAAGAACACAAGCAGGGCAACGAAAGCAGACAACGAAAGCAGGGGTGAGTTTGACGTGGCAACAGCGACAACGTCAATCAACACGACAGGGACGGGCACGCGAGATCAGGGTGTTGTCTCAACAAAAGGGCATCTTGGAGACTGCCAATGTGATGTGCGTGCCAGGCGGGGGTGCTGACGGGCCGAGACTGCGCGCACCCCTCCCCTCTTCCCCAGTTTGCTTTTGTTGACGTGTGCGTGATCCGTTTAAACAAAAAAAAAAAAAAAAAACCGTCAAGGAACCGGGATGGGCGACAACAACATACCAAAGGCGTGTTGAGCCTTGAAAGCCGTGGACTTGCTCATGGTGTCGTGAACGTCGACAAGGAAAAAAAAAAAAAGGAAGAGAGGGGTGTTCACCAAGTGGCAGCGCACACAAGAGAGAGAGCCCGCGCGCTTGAGGAAGCTGGAGTTGATGATGACAACGCGGCCAGCTGATGTAACAAAATACCACTCACTGACCGAGTGTGAGAGCGAGAGAGAGAAGGGGAAGGGTGAACAAATTGAGAGCAGGAAGAAAAGGGAGGGACAAAGACAAAAGCGAAAAAAAAAGGGGAAAATGCAACTTGGGAAGCCAACGTCAGGCATGATGATCACACACACACACTGACTGGCGCTTTGCAAGCAGAAGGAGCAATAGGCACTCATACCAAGCACACACACAAGCAACAGTACCCACTGTGACGCTATGCCACCCAAGCTAACAAAACTTGGGGCGTTCTTGCTTAGCCGTATACGTTTCGACCTCGATAAAAGCTGCACATGTAATCAAAACTTATTTATAGAACATGGTTGTCCAATTGTGCCAGCTGCCGCACATGTATCCCGGGTTGTACTTCTCTTTTCTTCGTGTTTTTGTCAGACAGAAAATATTGTCATCGTGTTCGTAAGAAACAAGAAAAGCAAGCAACAACTCCAACTGCACAATACCAACTCCACCTCTCGAACTTTAATCTTTTCCTCAGCAGCAGAGCAGGCGCCAACAGCCCAGGTGAGCTGGGCGTGACGGGGAACGGCGCTGGTGTGTTTCCGACCGGGACCGCATTGGGGGTGGGCAGACGGGTCTGGATAACCAATACGAGGACTTTGAGGCTGCTTCGGGTGGTCAATGCACTGGTCCTCGTTGTCAAACCTGAGTGGTCCGGCCCTCTCACGTTATCGTCGTGTGCTTGCAGGCGCTATTGCCGCTGATGGTTGCGACAAGCTCGCGCAGCTTTGACTGACCCAGCAGTCGCGCCCCTTTCCCTTCGACAATCCCCTTCAAAAACGCGCGCACATACGCGCGCACATACTCGCCACCGCGGAATGGATCTGTTGCCCCGCTGCCCAAAGCCATAATCTTTTTGACGCTCTCGCTGGTCGTCACGACATGGCTCAGCCGATCCAGCAGCCAGCTGCTGCTCGGGCGTCCACTCGCGCAGCCGAAAGGGGTGTTGCTGCAGATGGTGCCATGCAGGATCGTCTCTCCCCCGCCCACGAATCAGGCCCCGCGAATTCTCAGAGTCAGACTTTTCTCTATGACTCGGTACGCGCCCTTGCAAAAAAACGCAAGCTCAGTATGCCATTCAGTACTGGTCCACCACACCCTCACTCGATGCCGCTCACCTTGTGCCCCCACTGCATCTTGACCAGTTGCCTCCCGTCCTCTCCCCAGCTCTCCAATGGCTATTTCGCCAGCTTGAAGAGCTTGTGCCGGGTAGGCGCACATGCTCTGAATCACTCTTTTCATGCTCATTCTTCTCACGCGCATTGAGCATGGCCCTTGCGCGTCCCTTATTCTTGGGCTGCCCTAACTCTCTGCGTCTCCGGTGATTCTAGGCGTTGAAACCGTGGTCTCTAGCTTGCAAACGGCCACAACAGCATCCACTCCCGAACCCGTGTGTCTAGCCCCGCCCTAATGACTGTCGGATGGTTTGCTACATCAGTAGTCATGGTCAGCTAACACAATCACCTCTTTGCCCTGCTCAAACGCGTGCTGTCTCTCTTCCCTGGATAGACTGCCATGCAAAATCAAGATGCACACGCTGCCTCAGTTGCCATTCCCACCTTGTTCCAAATTGCCTCTCAACTTGGCACACGTCTCAAGAATGTAATTCCATTTACCCATCGGCCCTCTCTCTCGCTCTCTCGCTCTCTCTCTCTCTCTCTCTCTCTCTCTCTCTCTCTCTCTCTCTCTCTCTCTCTCTCTCTCTCTCTCTCTCTCTCTCTCTCTCTCTCTCTCTCTCTCTCTCTCTCTCTCTCTCTCTCTTTCCAGCCGTCGCTCGGCCTGCCCATTTGGTTTGATGTGCTGGCCCTCATGTTCTGCTGTTTGTAGCATCTTGTACTTGCCACCCCTTCAGACAACGGCTTGCCAGGTCCAGATGACCTGGAAGCATTCCCGAATCGGGCTCACGCAACCACCGCCGCAACAACACACTCAAATTCTGAAACCCCAAGCTTCATCTACGATGACCTTCCTCCAGATATCATGGCACGCCTGGCCACCCTTGCCGAGAACATGGCTGAGTTGGCGTCTGCCGCCCAGGAGGTTTGTGTGTATTTCCTCAGCGTCGAATGGTTGTTTTTATTTACTACCTCGAAACTTTGCTTTCGATAACTTGACCAGCGAATGATTCACACAGCGGCACTGCCGCCCTTTTTCCGCCCTCTCTAGCTTGTCCCACCCGAATCACCTCTTCGGCGTGATGGTGAGCGCGTTTATGAGCAATTTCTTCAGCTCACGCAAGCTTTGAGCGCAACGGCCACGCCTTTTATGACGCCAATGGCCACGCCAATGCACCATGATCAAGTCGATGATGCTCAACATGCCTCAGGCTCAGTTTCCCGCCGTGCCCGCCTTTCCACAACAAGCTCCGCAAATGCACGCTTCACACCCGATCAGGATAGCAATACATTCATCTATGACGAACTTCCACCGCTACTCCCAACCTCCTTCCTTAAACGTGGCCTCGACACAATGCCTCGCGCCGCCGCTCAACTGCAAGACACTCTGTCGCACGCTCGTCAAGCGGCACAAAGTGCCCACCTCCAAGTCAGCGTATACCAGTGCACCCGAGCTTCCCCATCTCTACGCATCGCACACGCACATACTCACACACTGACCTTGTTCTTTTTCAAAGACTCACTTTGCCAACCTCCTTCCTCTGTGCCACAGATGCATGATCGACTAAATAACGTCGTTGGCCAGGCAAAGGTATCGTCATCTTCCTGACCACACCTCACTCTTGCACTCACCTTTTTTTCTTTTTCTTTTTTTTTCTTTTTTTTTTTTTTTTCAACATTCATCGTGACTCTTCTCACCCTTCACTCTTTTGACACAAATATCCCCTCGTACGGTTTCAGAACTTGCTTGAGGAATTACGTCAATTTGGAGATGCATCGCGAATTCAGGTTTGATCATCTTATACCACTTGGTTGATCGTCCGACGCTCGTTGCGAAGTCTGATCATAGACCCCGTCCGTGGCTGTGCCGTGTGCATTGTGATGTAATTTCCCTTGAAACTGGAACGACATTGGTAGCTGGCCCAGCTTGAAAGCGTTCCCGGAGAAGAAAAGGCCTTGTTCGCAGAAACCGTCAGTAATTACTCATCCGAGTATGGTAAGTGGTAGTCCATCCTCCAGGAGTCACTAACCTCCCAATGTCAGTGTACACTGCTCACCGGCTCTCTGTCTAGGTACTATGACGTACTGTGCCTCAAACCTAGTGGGTACGCCCATCATATTTCCCCACTATGGTGACTTTTCTCGTGCCATGGTAAGCCCGCTGGTGACTTGACTTCAATGTGCACCTACACCACAATGACGAAACACTGGCTTGCTATGGACCAGGTCCTTCGAACCTACGGCTCGTGGTGGATCAATGCCCATGGCTCCGCCCCACCCATCAACCCGCGCATGCATGAGCTTTGTGCGCGAAACGGGCAAACATGCCCCACTGATTTTGTTGAGTTCACGTAAGCCCATTTCTTTTGGTCCACCCCTGCATAACCCCATTTGGCGTCGTTCACTCAATTAGCCTCGCGACCATGCATGTCGATCCGATTGGATTTTTGCGCTTCAAAATCGTGCTGCAGCATTGCCGAACCCTTGTTTGTTTCCAAGATGTCAATCTTTGAGACGTATAGCCCGGGCTCCATTGTGCGCATCCTTGCAACTGATTCTTCGGAACCGCCTCTGCGCTGGCATGAACTCTGGAAGGTAAGCTGTCTCATATTTGTACAAACTAAGCGTCGGTCTGGCTACTCATTTGTGCACAATTGTTGGCGCCTTAGGGTGCTCCCGAAGCTGAAAAGTTACCTCATGTTGCGCGAAAATTCAAGCCAACTCTGCGTCAGATTCACAAGCCCTTCAATCTGTTCCGACTCGAATTTGATGGCCGAAGCTTAGAGTACTATACTGAGCTGGATGCCGTAGCCATCAAAGGCCGTTGTGTTCGTAAAAGGGTTCGTGACTGCTGTCCAGGCCCTGACATGCGCTTCAACATATATCGATGGGATTTGCACCATTGAAGCACTAATTTCCTCATGATCTATCGCACTGGTAGCCTCGTCACATGCAGAACCACCCTTCGCAAGTCAAGCCCCAGACCGGAGGTCTGAAGGTCAACCCCCAGCAGGTTGAACTCTCCGAAACTACTAGGACCTCACTTGAGACGCAAGTTGGGGTGTCATCACCTCGGCCACCGTCATCATCAGAGCAAGCCCCCGATTTAACCACGCTGCCCGATGAAGTGATTTTGCGGGTGCGCATTCAAGGCACATGGGTGTTGGTCGTCCTCCTTTAACACGTTGCAGGTCTGCTGTCCCTTTCTGCGCCTTTTGCTTACAAAGCAAGTCTTCTGTACATACTTAGATCTACCGCTACTTACATTTAGCAGACATTCTCGCTGTTGCGGTGACGAATACTCGCTTTTGGAGACTCACTGAAATGGTTTGTCGATTCAAGATGGGTGAAAACCCTTTATCTGCATGTCTGATGTTGTTTTTTGGTTTTTTGGTTTTTTGTTTTGTTTGTTTTTTTTCTGTTTTTTCACTTGGTCCATTGCTCCTTTGATCAACCCCATTTGTCTTGCACAGCACGTTGGCTCGTTTCAAAGACTGGATTTACAGTATGCTTGGGACGGCCTCACCTGGCCTCTACTACGAGAATTGGGTAATTATATTGTCCGTTGCCACACCTCCACCATGAGGCCTGCGTGAGCACACTAAATGCTTGATCAAATTTTTGATTTCGATTTGCTTTTCAATTTTTAGTACTGCGGGCTTCATCTATTACACATCTCAGCCTGGCTTGGAATCAGTTGCAGTGCAGCAACCCCGTGGCAAGTGATGAGGCACCGCTGCGCATCAATGATTCTGGATTGATTGCCATTCTCCATGGCTACCTCGATGATGAGCATGCTCATTGTAACTTTCCTCAACAGGATCTATTTGCAAGCGTTGGTTCGTCATTGACGACGTTGCGTGTGGCTGCCTGCCCTTTTGTTGACAAGGCCTTTCTGGCGGCTGCTGTTCGGTATGGAAACTCAAGCAACACCTTGTTTCATTTTGCCGTACACGACCATTGTGCCCAGCTTGGAACATCGCGTCACCTGGATCCACAACTCACGCAGCATGTCTCCGCACTCATACCCAGCTTCTGCCCGTTTTTAACCGAGGTGGATCTACAACTCTGCCGTGCGCTTGAGCCGGGTGACTTTCAGCCGCTAGCTCGTTTGCGAGCCTTGGAGCGCCTCAACCTATTCGGAACTACTCCAAGCGAGGATGACCTGGTGCTTATTCTAGATGAATGTCGCTGCATCAAGCATCTAAACCTTGGTCATGTGCTCACCCACATCGATCCCAACGTCATTGTACAACATATAAACTGCAAGTAAGGAATAATATTGAGTCATATCAGGTTGGCAATGCATAAAACCTTTTTTCAGTTTAACGCAAACTCTACTCTTGCACCTCTTAGGACTCTTGAATCAATTGATCTGTGGCGGGCTCGGGCTTTGACCACATCATCGGCAACGAAACTTTTGGAGCGCTGTCAATCTCTAGTGGACCTTGACCTTGGTTGGTGCCGCAATTTAGATGCAGACAATGGTATGTACAAACATGCTTGCTGAACGTGGCACGTGGCATGCATGAACTTACACCTGTGTTGGCGCAGCTGCATTTGTTCAAGCACTTGCCCGTCAGTCAAACCTACAGAAGTTAATACTGACAGCTGTTCGCACGCCTGGCGACAATCTTATCAATGTGCTAACGCAATCAAACCGGGGTAGGTCCCATCTATATGCACACCACTCCCCGATTTGCGCTCTTGAACCGATGAAGCAAACCTCATAATAGAGCTCATCTTTGCTGCCGTGCTTCAGACATGCGTCAACTTGATTTACTTGGTAGCAAAGGAGTTTCAGAACGAGCCATTTCTGCTCTGCTGGAGGTTTGTTTGTGGTTTTGCATTCAGCCATGCAGTTTGATGTGCTCGACTTTCGTTTCGACTTATTCCTCCAATGACATGAAATCTGGGGCCCCGCTGCCCTTGCCAGGGCTGCTCAAACCTTCAGATGATAGACCTGTCATTCTGTCGCCTTATCAACGAACCTGCCATTGAAGCTTGGCGTGGTCGCTACACGTGCGATATCAAAAGAAGCTTCACTTGAAACTAACACAGCTCTTCATATATCTGGATCGATACCCGGGCCTCAGGCATCCAAATAATATCCAAATGTTCCCGGCATGACGAATTGATCTGCCAATACTTCGATTCACTGTTGAAGCGGTCATGCTTTTCACAAGCTCGTTGTAAGGGCGGGCGGGGGCACGACACAGTTGCACAAATCAGCGGCCTTGTCACTCATGCAGGGCCTTGAACGTCTCGACGCCATCAGCGACTGACTACAAGGTTCTCAAGTAGCTCGTTGGTTGTGGCTTCTCGTCAAGGTCTGCGCTTGTGTTGCCGTTTCGATGTTATGACATTGTGATTAAGGCACTACGTTTCATAAAGTAAGAAAAAAATGCAAGCTTTGGGGGTTTTACGAACAAGCCTCGCGCATAGGCTGCAAGCCATCTCCGATCAAGCGACACAACGCCCTTCGCGACGAGATGGGCCGCCTGCTCAGGTACGCCACCCTCTCCCATGTCTGGGTGGAAAAGTCTGGCTACAACGCCAACGGTCAGAGCTGCCGCATCGACCTGCACTGCCGCAACCCCTTTCCCGGCGGTGCCTTGGGCCCAGCTCTGCCCGACCTGGCATTGACGTGACTGTGCGCACAGCCCAACCCCTGACCACCTCGCAAGCCTGCATCAAGGTGGGCGCTGCCCTTCGCCGAGCCGAAAAGGAGAAGCGCGACTACTACACCGGTTTCAACCATGGAAAAACTCTGATCGTCCCTGCC
>NW_001865057.1:288386-292292 GCF_000002865.3 Monosiga brevicollis MX1
TAATTTATTATTGTATCACCGTTGCGTGCAAACTCCATGCCCAGATAAGTCTCAATCTCACCAAGGTCAGTCATGGTAAACTTTTGCTGAAGGAGAGCCTTGGTCTGATCGAGGATGAGGCTGCTACTGGCAAACATCAGGAGGTCATCGACATAGACGGCGATCCAAATGGCATCGCGGCCATTGTTGAGAAAATAAACACATCGGTCCTTGAGGCAGCGAGTAAACTTCATCTCCGTGCACAGCTGGTGGTCGAGCATCTGGTACCAAGCACGTGAAGCTTGCTTGAGGCCATAGACAGCGCGGTTGAGCTTGCCATGAGTGTAGCCATTGAAGTACTGCTCGAGACCTTTGGGCACGGTGATGTAAATGTCCTCCTCGAGTGGAGCGTTGAGAAAGGCAGTCTTGACATCCATCTGGTGGATGATGAAGCCATAGTCGACAGCAAGAGCAATGAGGGTACGAATGGTCACCATGTTGGCAGTGGGCGAGTAGGTTTCGTTGTAGTCGATGCCATAGAGCTGCTTGAAACCTTTGGCCACAATGCGTGCCTTGAAGGTGCCATCATGCTTGCGAGCAAAGACAACACGAAGGTCGAGGGGCTTGATGTGAGCTGGAAGGTGATCTAGTCCTTGGATGACGTTGTGCTCGTGAAAGGAGTCAGCCTCCTTCTCAAGGGCACGGGTCCAGCTGTCAGCATCAGGACTGTGCATGGCTTCCTTGACGGTAGCAGGCAGCTTGTTGTAGTTGTCGGTGGTGGTGATGTTAGCGCTGAAGTGAGGATGGTCAAGGAGAAGAGGGTCAGTGTCGTCGTCGAGGTCATCGGTAACAATAATGGTAGTGGTAGTAGTAGTGGAGGTAGTGGAGTCAGCAGAGTCAGCAAAATCAGCAAAATCAGCAGCAGAAGTAGTAGGTTCGTCGTGGTCAAGGTCGTCAAATTGGTCGTGTTGAGGTGGTACAGTTGCATTCTCCCCTTCACCTCGAGCACGGGGAACAACTTTGACGTGGATGGTCTCGATGATAGTGTTGGTGTCAGGGCAGTAGACCTTGTGAGAGAGTGAAGTCGGCGAAAAGCCCACATAAATACCGTGGCGGGCCTTGGGACCGAGCTTGCCACCACGGCGTAGCGGGTCAAAGGCAAAAGCGTCGGCGCCAAAGGGGTGCAAGTCGCGGATGTCATGGGGCTTGATGCCGGTGAGGAGCTCATAGGCACAATAGCCATTGAGGTGTTCCTTGGGGCGGATGTTGATGAGGTACTCGGCGTGCTTGGCAGCAAGGGCCCAAAAGGATGGGTCACGGCCCGAGTCGTGAAGGAGCAGGGCCATGGTATCTCGAAGTTCGCGGAAGACGGTTTCGATGGCGCCGTTCATTTCGGGAGTATAAGGTGGCGAGTGGCGCCAAACACAGTTGAAGTGGCGCAGCTGTTCGCGAAAGGCCAAGGAGTGGTAGGGCCCGTCATTGTCGCTCTGGATGATGGTGCGCTTCTGCATGTCGGCTTCATCAATGCGAATGGGGATGGGCGAGTCGCGAATCAGGCGAGCAAAGCTCTCAGCCAGAGCTCTCTTTATGTGTCTAGTGGTTAAAATGGCCGTATCTCTGGTTATACTTAGTCGTTTTTCATGATTTTTGTTTCCTTGTGCGTGATTCTTCGCGCTTGTACTTTTCGGCATGATAGAAGCCGATGAAAATGTCTTGTTCTCTTGTGTTGTTTTGCGTGCCGTCGTGATTTTGATGTCGGGGTTGCACAGCTTTGCTTTCAGCTCTGAGGTTCAAACACCTAATTTATTATTATCAGCCAGATCGTCCTTGCGACAGACAGGGTCGAGCCAGAGAAAGCCCGTCGCCACATCCCGATAGGCAATGATGTACCTCGCTCCTTTGATACTAGGGGAGCGAAGCGGGCCAAACATGTCAGAAGCGACCAGTTCACCAGGCATGCGGGGCGTGCGGTCGCGATCGAAGCCAGCCAGAGCAAGGCGCTTAGCTTTGAAGAGGTTGCAATCGTTGCAGTTGAGGATGGCCTTGACGTCCGAGGTGTCGTCAACTTGCTGCAGCATGGAGCGCAAAACTTCGCGCGGCGGGTGGCCAAGAAGACGATGCATCTGCGAAGCAGACACAACATGGGCATGCTGTTGTTGCTGGTGGTGGTGCTGGTGGTGCAGGTGGTGAGCTGGGAGAAAAGAAAAGAAAAACAAGCCACCACTGGCCGCATCACGAGGTGCAGACCAAGTGACATCAGCATCACTCAACAAAAATGTAGACGAGTCAGACAAGGACACGACAAAACCAGCATCAACAAGGGCAGAAAGCGAGACAATGTTGTGAGAAAAAGAAGGCACATAAAAGCAACGATCAAGAACAATGGGGCGCAAGACACCATCAACATCAGTCACGAGCAAAGACACAGAGCCGACAGCTTGAGCAGCCGTCACGCCGTTGGCAGTCACAATGGTCTCAGAGCTTGGAGTATTAAAGGCATAATAGATTGTAGCATGGGAGAGAGCGACTCAAAAGTCAGACGCCTAAACCACTAGGCTATCAACAGTATAACTAGTACGTTGATGTGATGCATATTGTCGCATATATACAAGAATCTGACATCACTCTCTAATAGTCCCCCTCAACGTGCGAGTGGTCTGTTGTCCATCCCTCACGATGAAGTTGACCCAATCCTTTCATGCCCTCTGGCGGATCATCCTTACAAGGATGGCGTTCAAGATCGGTGTGCTCCGCGACACACACCTGCAGTGCTTTTTCAAGTATGCAACTGCTACACCTGGCTCATTTTATATTTGGCTCCCCCTTTTTTTATAGTCTGCTGGCTATGCAATAGCGCTTATGCGACTTTGAGTTGTACTGGCTATGTAATAGCGCTTACGCAACTCGAGCTCAGGTCTGCACAAGTAGTCTTGATGCGGGGTTCGAATCCCAAGTCAAGACTGACAAGTGGTAGCGCGTTCGAGGCCCATAACCTATTAAAGGCATAATAGATTGTAGCATGGGAGAGAGCGACTCAAAAGTCAGACGCCTAAACCACTAGGCTATCAACAGTATAACTAGTACGTTGATGTGATGCATATTGTCGCATATATACAAGAATCTGACATCACTCTCTAATATGGAGCAAGATCATGAAATAAATCACGATCAACAAAAAAATGAGCAGTGGCACCACTGTCCACCAATGCACGATTGCTGGTGGCCAGGTTGGTGGCTGACAAACAGGTCAAGAACAACTCGTGGTGACGATAATGTGTTTGTGCGGGCGAATAATTCACAGCAGGAGCAGCGGGCAAATGGGAAGGAGGAGCAGCAGGTGCAGCGGGCAAATGGGAAGGGGGAGGAAGAGACAAGGTCGCGGTCATGATGGGGGCCGCAAACTGCTTGCCATTGTGCTTCTCGTACGCGCGCTTCTTGCGGCACTGAGATGCATCGTGGCCATAGATGCGACAAAATTCACAGTTGGCATTGACGCGCTCACTCTTTGGGTGGGGCCCGTGGTGTATACCATGGCGACCACGGCCACGACCACGTCCACGACCGCGTCCGCGACCACGTCCACGGCCATGCCCGTGCCCGCGCCCTCCACCATGCTCAACAGCAAAGGCACCCTGTTTAGGTTCGGCGCGGGCACCAGCAGGCGTGAGTTTGTGCAGGTTAGCAGTCACCACCTCAAAGAACTTGCCCAAATCCCAAGACGGTTGATACAGGTTTGCAATCACGTCCCTGAGTTTCGAAGGCAGGCCATCAACCAGCTGGGCGATGACAAGGGTTGCCGAGTAGGCGCCCTCAATACGAAGGGTATCGACGGCGGCAGTGATGGAGGAGCGGTAGACAGGAAAGTCGTCGGCCGTACGGATGCGTTGGTCGCGAAGAGCCTGAGAGGCTTGGGTAATGTCGGACGAG
>NW_001865057.1:296577-298662 GCF_000002865.3 Monosiga brevicollis MX1
TTCTACATGCCTCGCCACCATTCGGCTTCCATCACTGCTATCAAGTCTGTATTGCCAGATGCCGTGCGCGAGACGGCCAACACGGGCATGACGGTCTTGGGAACGCCGATTGGCCGTCGCGAGTGGATGAAGAAGCAGCTGAACGACAAGGCAAAGCACATCTCTGGCAAGCTCAATGACATGCTGACGACCGGTGTCTCGCTTCAGGCCCTCCTCACGGCCATGCAGTACGTGCCTAGCCTCATCAACCACCTCTACACGCTGCCCCCAAGTCTCACGTCGGGCTTGTCCGAGCTCTTGAACCGTGCTTGCAAGGACACCTTTGTCAAAGCCTTTTTTGCCAAGGTAAACCTGTCTGCACCGGCTGGAGCTGAAGGTCATGACGTTACGCTGGAACAGCTCCTTGAGGCTCGCCTCTTCACGCGGGCCAACACCGGGGGCTTTGGCCTGCACGACTTGGTTGAGCGCGGTCCGGTGGCTTATGTCTGCAACATGGCCAAGCTGGCCACTCGCTACCCTCGGGTCTACGATCGACTTTTGGAGGATGCATCGAGGGCTGCCGACTTTGAGGCCCACGTGCAGCGAGCTGGCTTCCAGATGGCCACGGTCAAGGACGCGGCGACCCAGCGACCAGCGGAGATCATTGCCCTCCGCTCCAAGGCCGCACTGGACGACCTGATGGCCAAGTGCGCGCTGGACCTGCAGCAGGCATATCTGGCCTCCCGCGAGTGGGGCGTCAGCACTGTCTTGACCATGCGGGGTCGAGACAAGTTGCGTCGCTTGAGCGACACGACCTTTGCCATTGCGGTCGTGTCCATGATGGGTTTTGGCCTCCATGAACTCATCAACGTCAAGCCGACGGACAAGTGCCCGCTCTGCAGCAGCAAGACACCTCAGCCGCGACTGACCCGCGAGCACCTGTTGACCTGCCGTCCCATCAAGCGTCACAACGCCCTTCGCGACGAGATGGGCCGCCTGCTCAGGTACGCCACCCTCTCCCATGTCTGGGTGGAAAAGTCTGGCTACAACGCCAACGGTCAGAGCTGCCGCATCGACCTGCACTGCCGCAACCCCTTTCCCGGCGGTGCCTTGGGCCCAGCTCTGCCCGACCTGGCATTGACGTGACTGTGCGCACAGCCCAACCCCTGACCACCTCGCAAGCCTGCATCAAGGTGGGCGCTGCCCTTCGCCGAGCCGAAAAGGAGAAGCGCGACTACTACACCGGTTTCAACCATGGAAAAACTCTGATCGTCCCTGCGGCGATGACGACAACCGGTGGGTTCGCCTCCTCCTTTGTGGATCTGCTTGGTCAGCTTGCCCGCTGCGCCGAGGCCCGTGGTGTGTACCAGCCGGGGCTGGATGAGGCCTTTGTTCCCCGGTGGAAGGGTCGCTTTGCGGCGCTGGTCCATCAGATGAACGCTGACCACATCCAGCGCCACTTTGGCGGTGTCTGCCTGCGCTCGTCGTAGGTAGGCACCGCCTCGGGGGTCCCTCTGTGGGGATCCCTGTGTGCACCTGTCGCTCCCTAGGTGTTTCTCGTTGTTGTTATGTCTTTTTATGGCTTGACTTGTATTTTTTTTAATTTTGCTTTGATTTTGACTGTATTTGTGTGGTATTTTTGCTGAAATTTTTGTGTAAAGTCCTTTGTATGATGTCTTTTTCTTCTGTGGTCGGTTGTCTTTTCGACCCGACGCTGTCTCTTGTTGTATGTGAGCGTGCCGTGGTGTTCTTTGTGTTGTGCTGTGATGGCTTGTACTTGTGATGTGTGACTGCCTTTTTTTTGGTGTCTTGTGTTTAAAATGGCCGTATCTTTGGTTATACTTGGTCGTTTTGAACGATTATTGTTTCTATGTATGTGCGTGATTCTTCGTGCTTGTACTTCTCGGCATGATAGAATAAAAACACCTAATTTATTATTATAGAAGCCGATGAAAGTGTATTGTTCTCTTGTGTTGTTTTGCGTGACGTTGTGATTTTGATGTCGGGGTTGCACAGCTTGGCTTTCAGCTCTGAGGTTCAAACACCTAATTTATTATTATATGCTCGACCACCAGCTGTGCACGGAGATGAAGTTACTCGCTGCCT
>NW_001865057.1:298712-302453 GCF_000002865.3 Monosiga brevicollis MX1
CAAGACGATGCGTTGGCGTGATTTTTCGCGCTGAAACCGAGAGGCAAGGTCACCTCTCAAGCACGGTAAGATCCAGTCAACCATGATGTCGTTGACGTAGATGAGGTAGTCCAGGTCGGAAGAAATGTCGCCATAAATATCCTGGATACCAGCGGCGGTGCAGCCCTCTAGATCGAGGGTGGCCATATGCAGCAAGGGCTCGGCCTGGAGAAGAACGAGGGCCGAGTTGACGTTTTCTTTGAGGCAGTCGAGACCTTTCTTGCTGTCACCGCGATAGGACTCCCACTTGGTTGAGGTTTGGTAGGCTCGGTGCCAAACGTGGTGGGGTGGTTGAGTCCGAGAGCCGGCCCGTGGTGGCGCATTGGTGCCAAAGGCAACACCAAATTGGGATGCATCCACTGCTTAATATAATAAATTAGGTGTTTGAACCTCAGAGCTGAAAGCAAAGCTGTGCAACCCCGACATCAAAATCACGACGGCACGCAAAATAACACAAGAGAACAAGGTACATTCATTGGCTTCTATCATGCCAAGAGGTACAAGCGCGAAGAATCACGCACATAGAAACAAAAATCGTACAAAACTACCAAGTATAACCAGAGATACGGCCATTTCAAACATTAGACACACAAAAAGGCAGTCACACATCACAAAAATAAGCCATCACAGCACGAACACAAAGAACACCACGGCACGCTCACATACAACAAGAGACAGCGTCGGGTTGTAAAGGCAACCGACCACAGAAGGAAGAGACATCATACAAAGGACCTTACAAAAATTCAGCAAAAATACCACACAAATACATTAAAAATTAAGCAAAATTAAAACAAAAAAACAAGTCAAGCCATGAAAAGATCACAACGAGGAACCACCCTGGGAGCGACAGGTGCACACAGGGATCCCCACAGAGGGACCCCCGAGACGGTGCCTACCTACGACGAGCGCAGGCAGACACCGCCAAAGTGGCGCTGGATGTGGTCAGCGTTCATCTGATGGACCAGCGCCGCAAAGCGACCCTTCCACCGAGGAACAAAGGCCTCATCCAGCCCCGGCTGGTACACACCACGGGCCTCGGCGCAGCGGGCAAGCTGACCAAGCAGATCCACAAAGGAGGAGGCGAACCCACCGGTTGTCGTCATCGCCGCAGGGACGATCAGAGTTTTTCCATTTTTTTTTCTGACATCTTGGCGTGAACCACGTTGTCAGATAAAATCTGCAACCCCGCTCTTTGCGGCCCGCGTTTTGGCGGCGCCCTCGCTCCCACCGTGTCCGCTCGCTTGCTCGCTTGCTTGCCCCGCGGACATGGCCACTGAGTCCGGCGGCGAGGATTCTTGGACCCAGGTCCGCGGTGCTAAACGCCCGAGTGCCGAGTCACCTCCAAGCAACACCACCACCTCGCCTTCCCAAACTCATCGTTCTGCAAAACACACAAAACATGGCAGCGCTCGCCACGACCGTAACCATGTTTTCCCTGACCCCATGACCACCCCGCTTCGCCCTCACGCCCGCCACTCTGCCTCTACCGCCCGTGCCTCGTCTCATGTGCCCTCGACGTCCCCCGCTGCCGGTGCGACCGAGTCTTCGGCACGTGCCGTCGTGCCCGCGGCCGAGCCAGTGACCAGGACGTCAAACGGCGGTGGGGAGCAACATCCCAGCCTCGGAAACACTTCCAATGCTTCTCCCCGCACCCCTCGCACGCCATCCAGCCCTCGCTCCTTTGCTCAAGTTGCTGCGGCAATGCCTCCCGCCGCCACTGCCACATCTTCGGCCCCTGTGACCGAGGATTTGTCAGCATCGGTGCCCTCTGAGCCAAATGGCAGCGGGGAGCAGCAACCCTCGCCCGAGTCCACAGGGCAGACACATCATTCGATTCCTAACACACCATCGGATTTTTTGACCATGTCTTCGGACGAAAGCGACTCCCCTCCTCGCTCCACCGCACTCCGCGCGCCCACCCCTATCGCCCCTGCCGCGCATGATGGTGCCGGTGACACAAACGGCAGTGCCACGCCTGAGCCATTGGTGCAATCATCTACACCCGCTCAAATGGTGCTGCCATATCCATCGGGTACACAACAAACCCATTCCGATCCCTCTCCGCCCTCTGCTTCACCCCCTGCCTCTGCCATTTTGCCCGCTGCCGTTTCACATCCAGTCGAACACAGTGAGCATACAAACTCAGCCCCACTTGGCGAAGTCAGTGAGAGTGAAACACACAATACAGCGAGCGAACACAGTGAGAGTGAGCAAGATGTTCTTCTCAGCGATCCCGCTCCGTCCATCGCTGCCAACGTGCTGGATGCCCAGCGCAAGGTCCTGCTGAAGACATCTGGCCACAGGCAACTCCTCGCCTGCCCATTTGGGCTTTGCAAATGCAAGGGGCCCCGCCTTGACCGCAAAGCCTGGGTCAATCATGTACTACGCGAGCACCCCTACGACGAGCAAGCCACTGATCTGGTCAAGCAGGTGATGGAGGCCAAATTGGTCGCCCAGTGCAACAAGTGTCACCTCTTCTTCGAAGCTACTGGTATCAGTCAACACCGCTCCCGATGTGGTGCCAATCTGAAGCGAGCGACCGAGGCGTTGTTTCATGCGGCTGGACACGACCTGCTTGAGATTATGCGTGGCGCTTGGCCCCAACAGTGTGTAGGGTCTCGCATCAGTGTCTGCGAGCTGCTCAAGCTCGCCCGGCATCCACTGATGCAGCGCAGCCGCTACCCATCCAACGCCACCGAGACCAAGCTGATGGCTGCCACCTTGAGCCAGCTGTATTGGTCTGCCGTCCATTCAGACTATACCGCTGAAGAGCGAGAGATGTGCTGGGCTTTGATTTTGGCCTTGCCTAGCATGTTGTTGTCTGCTCCCTCGACCGCACTGTCTACGATTGACCTGCGCAATATGTTTCACGATCGTCTCCGTTGGCTTGTGACGGGGCAACTAGGTCGGGTCGTGGACGCCATGCGCAAGGCAGTCGCACGCAAGCAGAGCCGTCGAGGACAGCTGAACGCCGGCGCGGGCGCCCACCCGAACGACGCAGTCGACCAGAGCCTCAGGTCGCTCGTCCGCGACCCGGACCTGGCGGACGAAGCCTGGGCAAACCACGTCACGAACCGTCTGAACCGAGGTCAGATTGCCAAAGCATTTGATGCCGACAAGGCTCGTGCCGTGATTGGTAATTCTGAGGTTCAGGCCGTGCGCGACCTCTTGGTACCGCCCGGGCTGACCCCGTTCATTGCTTCGACACCCGCCTCCACGTCTACACTGGCACCAGCCACGGCTGTGAGCTCCCCAACCGTGTCTTTCACCAAGGGTGAGCTCCCCAAGGCGTTGGCGGCCACCAAGGGTGTCACCGACCCCTATGGTTGGTCTGGTGAGCTTCTTGCCTCCATCTACCGCATCAAGGAGCACTTCAGTCAAGTCTTGGGCCCACGCCAGGGTCCTACCAGCGATTTGACTGCTCCTTCTGATGGAGACGCGCCTCAGGGCCCCACCACCGCGACTGGAGGTCCTCAGGTTGCCTTGAACAAGATCTTTCACCACATTGCCAACAACACCGTACCCGAGTCGATTCGACATGCCCTTTGCTCCATCAACTACACTATCCTGGAGAAAGCCAACGGCAAGTTTCGACCCGTGGGCACGGATTCCATCTTCAACAAGGTTGTCAACCGCGCTCTGCTCAAACAACAGCAGCCCCATATTGCCCACTTACTACAGGCCAGTCCAGAGCTGGCCGTC
>NW_001865057.1:307106-309004 GCF_000002865.3 Monosiga brevicollis MX1
CGAATGGTGGCGAGGCATGTAGAAGCGGCTCTTACTGGGCTGCAGATGAAGGCCAGCAGACTCTGCACGAGCCTTGACAATCTCCACGTCGGCCGCCACGTCCTCCGCGGGACCCATCAGTACAATGTCGTCGAGGTATTTGATGATCTTGCAGCGGTAGTCAGTGGTGGCGTCGAGGAGACCCAGGACCTCACAGGAGTACAGGGCAAAGAAGAAGGGCGATAGCTCGTTGCCCTGCACAATGCCTTGGCCAACATCAATGTCAATCACCTTGAAGAACTTGTCGACAATGCAGTGGGTAGTGGGTCGAGCATAGTGTCGTTCAAAGGCGCGCAAGAGGCCAGGGACCTTGTCGGCCACAATCTCGTGCAGGCGTGCTCGGTCGGTGTAGTTGAAGGCACTCTTGAAATCGAGGGAGAGCATGGTCCAGCCCGGGGTAGACTCACAGGCTTGAAGCTCACCAAAGGCCATGCCAACCGCTGCTGAAATGCCGTCCTTGACTCCGACGGCCAGCTCTGGACTGGCCTGTAGCAAGTGGGCAATATGGGGCTGCTGTTGCTCGAGCAGAGCGCGGTTGACAACCTTGTTGAAGATGGAATCCGTGCCCACGGGTCGAAACTTGCCGTTGGCTTTCTCCAGGATAGTGTAGTTGATGGAGCAAAGGGCATGTCGAATCGACTCGGGCACGGTGTTGTTGGCAATGTGGTGAAAGATCTTGTTCAAGGCAACCTGAGGACCTCCAGTGGCGGTGGTGGGGCCCTGAGGCGCATCTCCATCAGAAGGAGCAGTCTGGTCGCTGGTAGAACCCTGGCGTGGGCCCAAGACTTGACTGAAGTGCTCCTTGATGCGGTAGATGGAGGCAAGACAAAGGAACATGGATTGAAGCAAGGCAAAGGAACAAGACAGAACAAGACAGAAGGAGGGAAGTGGAACGACCGAGGTCAAGAAGGAAAATGGTACCGATCCAGGGAGATGTTTGAACCTCAGAGCTGAAAGCAAAGCTGTGCAACCCCGACATCAAAATCACGACGGCACGCAAAACAACACAAGAGAACAAGACATTTTCATCGGCTCCTATCATGCCGAGGAGTACAAGCGCGAAGAATCACGCACAAGGAAACAAAAATCGTACAAAACGACCAGGTATAACCAGAGATACGGCCATTTTAACCACAAGTCACACAAAAAGGGAGTCACACATATCACAACTACAAGCCATCACAGCACAAACACAATGAACACCACGGCACGCTCACATACAACAAGAGACAGCGTCGGGTCGAAAAGGCAACCGACCACAGAAGACAAAGACATCATACAAAGGACTTTACACAAAAATTCAGCAAAAGTACCACACAAATACAGTCAAAAATTAAAGCAAAATTAAAACAAAATACAAGTCAAGCCATCAAAAGACCACAACGAGAACCACCTAGGGAGCGACAGGTGCACACAGGGATCCCCACAGAGGGACCCCCGAGACGGTGCCTACCTACGACGAGCGTAGGCAGACACCGCCAAAGTGGCGCTGGATGTGGTCAGCGTTCATCTGATGGACCAGCGCCGCAAAGCGACCCTTCCATCGAGGAACAAAGGCCTCATCCAGCCCCGGCTGGTACACACCACGGGCCTCGGCGCAGCGGGCGAGCTGACCAAGCAGATCCACAAAGGAGGAGGCGAACCCACCGGTTGTCGTCATCGCCGCAGGGACGATCAGAGTTTTTCCATGGTTGAAACCGGTGTAGTAGTCGCGCTTCTCCTTTTCGGCTCGGCGAAGGGCAGCGCCCACCTTGATGCAGGCTTGCGAGGTGGTCGGGGGTTGGGCTGTGCGCACAGTCACGTCAATGCCCAGGTCGGGTAGAGCTGGGCCCAAGGCACCGCCGGGAAAGGGGTGCGGC
>NW_001865057.1:312154-315048 GCF_000002865.3 Monosiga brevicollis MX1
CCCTCTACCCCGGCTCCCGAGAGAGCCCGTGCACGAATCGCTCTCTCACGACTCTCGTTATCGTCATGGCTACAAGACAGAACAAGACAGAAGGAGGGAAGTGGAACGACCGAGGTCAAGAAGGAAAATGGTACCGATCCAGGGAGATCGCTCCCATTTATAGCAGGTGGAAACACACACACACAGTGGAGACAGAGAATGGACTATCACACTGAAGACAGGTGGAAGCGATATCAGCAATCTGTTGGGACCAACAGATGCCACAACAAGATGATACACCAAGATGGTACAGCAAGATGTTACACAACAAGGTGGGACAACATCAAGTACCAGAGGACACACAACGTGGTAAAGTATACCGTCTCAGATTGTGCCTCTAATACTCCCCTTCAAGCTGAGAACGGAAGAGCATGTCACACAAACGACGATGGCTCGGTCCATTGAGCAGCTTGGTGAGAAGGTCAGCAACCATGTCCTTGGTCCCGCAGAACCGGACATCGAGCTGGTTACGTTCATACCTCTCTTGCACAAAGCGATACTTGACAGCAATGTGCTTGGAGCCCGGAGAGTTGGCTCCGTTTGTAATCATGTGGATCGCCGCCTGGTTGTCACTGAACAACACGGGCTTGAAGACGGCGTGTGAGAGTTCACGAACCAAATGATCAACAAACATAGTCTCGCTGGCCGCAGAGTAAGCGGCCATAAACTCGGCTTCAGCAGTAGACGTGGCAGTGACCGTCTGTAGCTTGGAGCGCCACTGCACGGGTCCACCAGCGAGGTAGACAATGCAGCCTTCACGAGACTTACGACCAGTTTCTTGAGCAAAGCTCGCATCAGTGTAGGTCGTGAGGCGAAGGTGCTGGCCAGACCGATAAGTCAGACCAAGGTCCTTCGTGCCCTTGACATAGCGGAGCAGGTGCTTGGCAGCGTTCCAATGCTCTACGGTGTAGCAGCTGGCAAAGGAGCCCAGCATGCTGACAGCGGTGGCAATGTCAGGGCGAGTGTGAGTCATGAGGTAAATCAGTTTGCCCAAGAGCTCACGGTAAGGGATCGACGGGTCAATGTCGGTACTCCCCTTGTCGAGGCAAATGCCTGGACTCAATGGCATCGGCGCGGGCTTGGCATCGGTCATGTGAAAGGTAGCCAAGATATCGTCGATGTACTTTGTCTGCTTGATGGTCATGGTATCACCGTTGCGTGCAAACTCCATGCCCAGATAAGTCTCAATCTCACCAAGGTCAGTCATGGTAAACTTTTGCTGAAGGAGAGCCTTGGTCTGATCGAGGATGAGGCTGCTACTGGCAAACATCAGGAGGTCATCGACATAGACGGCGATCCAAATGGCATCGCGGCCATTGTTGAGAAAATAAACACATCGGTCCTTGAGGCAGCGAGTAAACTTCATCTCCGTGCACAGCTGGTGGTCGAGCATCTGGTACCAAGCACGTGAAGCTTGCTTGAGGCCATAGACAGCGCGGTTGAGCTTGCCATGAGTGTAGCCATTGAAGTACTGCTCGAGACCTTTGGGCACGGTGATGTAAATGTCCTCCTCGAGTGGAGCGTTGAGAAAGGCAGTCTTGACATCCATCTGGTGGATGATGAAGCCATGGTCGACAGCAAGAGCAATGAGGGTACGAATGGTCACCATATTGGCAGTGGGCGAGTAGGTTTCGTTGTAGTCGATGCCATAGAGTTGCTTGAAACCTTTGGCCACAATGCGTGCCTTGAAGGTGCCATCATGCTTGCGAGCAAAGACAACACGAAGGTCGAGGGGCTTGATGTGAGCTGGAAGGTGATCTAGTATTAGAGGCACAATCTGAGACGGTATACTTTACCACGTTGTGTGTCCTCTGGTACTTGATGTTGTCCCACCTTGTTGTGTAACATCTGGTTGTACCATCTTGTTGTGGCATCTGTTGGTCCCAACAGATAATAAATAAATTAGGTGTTTGAACCTCAGAGCTGAAAGCAAAGCTGTGCAACCCCGACAACAAAATCACGACGGCACGCAAAACAACACAAGAGAACAAGCTACATTCATCGGCTTCTATCATGCCAAGAAGTACAAGCGCGAAGAATCACGCACATAGAAAAAAAACCGCAGCGGTTTTTTTTCATAGAAACAAAAATCGTACAAAACGACCAAGTAAAACCAGAGATACGGCCATTTTAACCACAAGTCACACAAAAAGGCAGTCACACAAAAAGGCAGTCACACATCACAACTACAAGCCATCACAGCACAAACACAATGAACACCACGGCACGCTCACATACAACAAGAGACACAACGTCAGATTGAGGAAAACAACCGGCCACAGAAGACAAAGACATCATACAAAGGACCTTACAAAAATTCAACAAAAATACCACAAAATACAGCAAAAATCAAAGTAAAATTAAAACAAAAATACAAGTCAAGCCATCAAAAGATCACAACGAGAACCACCTAGGGAGCAACAGGTGCACACAGGGATCCCCACAGAGGGACCCCCGAGACGGTGCCTACCTACGACGAGCGCAGGCAGACACCGCCAAAGTGGCGCTGGATGTGGTCAGCGTTCATCTGATGGACCAGCGCCGCAAAGCGACCCTTCCACCGAGGAACAAAGGCCTCATCCAGCCCCGGCTGGTACACACCACGGGCCTCGGCGCAGCGGGCGAGCTGACCAAGCAGATCCACAAAGGAGGAGGCGAACCCACCGGTTGTCGTCATCGCCGCAGGGACGATCAGAGTTTTTCCATGGTTGAAACCGGTGTAGTAGTCGCGCTTCTCCTTTTCGGCTCGGCGAAGGGCAGCGCCCACCTTGATGCAGGCTTGCGAGGTGGTCGGGGGTTGGGCTGTGCGCACAGTCACGTCAATGCCCAGGTCGGGCAGAGCTGGGCCCAAGGCA
>NW_001865057.1:315098-315962 GCF_000002865.3 Monosiga brevicollis MX1
CGATATGCCTGCTGCAGGTCCAGCGCGCACTTGGCCATCAGGTCGTCCAGTGCCGCCTTGGAGCGGAGGGCAATGATCTCCGCTGGTCGCTGGGTCGCCGCGTCCTTGACCGTGGCCATCTGGAAGCCGGCTCGCTGCACGTGGGCCTCAAAGTCGTCAGCCCTCGATGTATCCTCCAAGAGTCGATCGTAGACCCGAGGGTAGCGAGTGGCCAGCTTGGCCATGTTGCAGACATAAGCCACCGGACCGCGCTCAACCAAGTCGTGCAGGCCAAAGCCCCCGGTGTTGGCCCGTGTGAAGAGGCGAGCCTCAAGGAGCTGTTCCAGCGTAACGTCATGACCTTCAGCTCCAGCCGGTGCAGACAGGTTTACCTTGGCAAAAAAGGCTTTGACAAAGGTGTCCTTGCAAGCACGGTTCAAGAGCTCGGACAAGCCCGACGTCAGACTTGGGGGCAGCGTGTAGAGGTGGTTGATGAGGCTAGGCACGTACTGCATGGCCGTGAGGAGGGCCTGAAGCGAGACACCGGTCGTCAGCATGTCATTGAGCTTGCCAGCAATGTGCTTTGCCTTGTCGTTCAGCTGCTTCTTCATCCACTCGCGACGGCCAATCGGCGTTCCCAAGACCGTCATGCCCGTGTTGGCCGTCTCGCGCACGGCATCTGGCAATACAGACTTGATAGCAGTGATGGAAGCCGAATGGTGGCGAGGCATGTAGAAGCGGCTCTTACTGGGCTGCAAATGAAGCCCAGCAGACTCTGCACGAGCCTTGACAATCTCCACGTCGGCCGCCACGTCCTCCGCGGGACCCATCAGTACAATGTCGTCGAGGTACTTGATGACCTTGCAGCGATAGTCAGTGGTGGCG
>NW_001865057.1:316299-317789 GCF_000002865.3 Monosiga brevicollis MX1
TCCGAGGTGTCGTCAACTTGCTGCAGCATGGAGCGCAAAACTTCGCGCGGCGGGTGGCCAAGAAGACGATGCATCTGCGAAGCAGACACAACATGGGCATGCTGTTGTTGCTGGTGGTGGTGCTGGTGGTGCAGGTGGTGAGCTGGGAGAAAAGAAAAGAAAAACAAGCCACCACTGGCCGCATCACGAGGTGCAGACCAAGTGACATCAGCATCACTCAACAAAAATGTAGACGAGTCAGACAAGGACACGACAAAACCAGCATCAACAAGGGCAGAAAGCGAGACAATGTTGTGAGAAAAAGAAGGCACATAAAAGCAACGATCAAGAACAATGGGGCGCAAGACACCATCAACATCAGTCACGAGCAAAGACACAGAGCCGACAGCTTGAGCAGCCGTCACGCCGTTGGCAGTCACAATGGTCTCAGAGCTTGGAGTATTAAAGGCATAATAGATTGTAGCATGGGAGAGAGCGACTCAAAAGTCAGACGCCTAAACCACTAGGCTATCAACAGTATAACTAGTACGTTGATGTGATGCATATTGTCGCATATATACAAGAATCTGACATCACTCTCTAATAGTCCCCCTCAACGTGCGAGTGGTCTGTTGTCCATCCCTCACGATGAAGTTGACCCAATCCTTTCATGCCCTCTGGCGGATCATCCTTACAAGGATGGCGTTCAAGATCGGTGTGCTCCGCGACACACACCTGCAGTGCTTTTTCAAGTATGCAACTGCTACACCTGGCTCATTTTATATTTGGCTCCCCCTTTTTTTATAGTCTGCTGGCTATGCAATAGCGCTTATGCGACTTTGAGTTGTACTGGCTATGTAATAGCGCTTACGCAACTCGAGCTCAGGTCTGCACAAGTAGTCTTGATGCGGGGTTCGAATCCCAAGTCAAGACTGACAAGTGGTAGCGCGTTCGAGGCCCATAACCTATTAAAGGCATAATAGATTGTAGCATGGGAGAGAGCGACTCAAAAGTCAGACGCCTAAACCACTAGGCTATCAACAGTATAACTAGTACGTTGATGTGATGCATATTGTCGCATATATACAAGAATCTGACATCACTCTCTAATAAGCAGTCGGGTCGCTGGTAGAACCCTGGCGTGGGCCCAAGACTTGACTGAAGTGCTCCTTGATGCGGTAGATGGAGGCAAGAAGCTCACCAGACCAACCATAGGGGTCGGTGACACCCTTGGTGGCCGCCAACGCCTTGGGGAGCTCACCCTTGGTGAAGGACACGGTTGGGGAGCTCACAGCCGTGGCTGGTGCCAGTGTAGACGTGGAGGCGGGTGTTGAAGCAATGTACGGGGTCAGCCCGGGCGGTACCAGGAGGTCGCGCACGGCCTGAACCTCAGAATTACCAATCACGGCACGAGCCTTGTCGGCATCAAATGCTTTGGCAATCTGACCTCGGTTCAGACGGTTCGTGACGTGGTTTGCCCAGGCTTCGTCCGCCAGGTCCGGGTCGCGGAC
>NW_001865057.1:318993-338158 GCF_000002865.3 Monosiga brevicollis MX1
GCCCGCTGTATTGTGTGTTTCACTCTCACTGACTTCGCCAAGTGGGGCTGAGTTTGCATGCTCACTGTGTTCGACAGGATGTGAAACGGCAGCGGGCAAAATGGCAGTGGCAGGGGGTGAAGCAGAGGGCGGAGAGGGATCGGAATGGGTTTGTTGTGTACCCGATGGATATGGCAGCACCATTTGAGCGGGTGTAGGTGATTGCACCAATGGCTCAGGCGTGAGACTGCCGTTTGTGTCACCGGCACCATCATGCGCGGGAGGGGCGATAGGGGTGGGCGCGCGGAGTGCGGTGGAGCGAGGAGGGGAGTCGCTTTCATCCGAAGACATGGTCAAAAAATCCGATGGTGTGTTAGGAATCGAATGATGTGTCTGCCCTGTGGACTCGGGCGAGGGTCGCTGCTCCCCGCTGCCATTTGGCTCAGAGGGCACCGATGTTGACAAATCCTCGGTCACAGGGGCCGAAGATGTGGCAGTGGCGGCGGCAGGCATTGCCGCAGCAACTTGAGCAAAGGAGCGAGGGCTGGATGGCGTGCGAGGGGTGCGGGGAGAAGCATTGGAAGTGTTTCCGATGATGGGATGTTGCTCCCCGCCGCCGTTTGACGTCCTGGTCACTGGCTCGGCCGCGGGCACGACGGCACGTGCCGAAGACTCGGTCGCACCGGCAGCGGGGGACGTCGAGGGCACATGAGACGAGGCACGAGCGGTAGAGGCAGAGTGGCGGGCGCAAGGGCGAAACGGGGTGGTCATAGGGTCAGGGAAAACATGGTTACGGTCATGGCGAGCGCTGCCATGTTTCGTGTGTTTTGCAGAACGATGAGTTTGGGAAGGCGAGGTGGTGGTGTTGCTTGGAGGTGACTCGGCACTCGGGCGTTTAGCACCGCGGACCTGGGTCCAAGAATCCTCGTCGCCGGACTCAGTGGCCATGTCCGCGGGGCAAGCAAGCGAGCAAGCGAGCGGACACGGTGGGAGCGAGGGCGCCGCCAAAACGCGGGCCGCAAAGAGCGGGGTTGCAGATTTTGTCTGACAACGTGGTTCACGCAAGAGCTGCTCAATGGACCGAGCCATCGTCGTTTGTGTGACATGCTCTTCCGTTCTCAGCTTGAAGGGGAGTATTAGAGGCACAATCTGAGACGGTATACTTTACCACGTTGTGTGTCCTCTGGTACTTGATGTTGTCCCACCTTGTTGTGTAACATCTGGTTGTACCATCTTGCTGTACCATCTTGTTGTAGCATCTGTTGGTCCCAACAGATTGCTGATATCGCTTCCACCTGTCTTCAGTGTGATAGTCCATTCTCTGTCTCCACTGTGTGTGTTTCCACCTGCTATAAATGGGAGCGATCTCCCTGGATCGGTACCATTTTCCTTCTTGACCTCGGTCGTTCCACTTCCCTCCTTCTGTCTTGTTCTGTCTTGTTCCTTCGCCTTGCTTCAATCCATGTTCTCGTATGCACTTCGATTGGTTGGATACCTCTGTGACAATCGCCTTGTCCACACACATTACACTGTACTGGACATACACCTTTAATAACATGCCCTTTGCTCCATCAACTGCACTATCCTGGAGAAGGCCAATAAATAAATTAGGTGTTTGAACCTCAGAGCTGAAAGCAAAGCTGTGCAACCCCGACATCAACATCACAACGGCACGCAAAACAACACAAGAGAACAAGCTACATTCATTGGCTTCTATCATGCCAAGAAGTACAAGCGCGAAGAATCACGCACATAGAAACAAAAATCGTACAAAACGACCAGGTATAACCAGAGATACGGCCATTTAAAACACAAGACACCCAAAAAGGGAGTCACACATATCACAACTACTAGCCATCACAGCACGAACATAAAGAACACCACGGCACGCTCACATCCAACAAGAGACAGTGTCGGGTTGAAAAGACAACCGATCACAGAAGAAAAAGACATCATACAAAGGACTTTACACAAAAATTCAGCAAAAATACCACACAAATACAGCAAAAATTGAAGCAAAATTAAACAAAAATACAAGTCAAGCCATCAAAAGACCACAACGAAAACCACCTAGGGAGCGACAGGTGCACACAGGGATCCCCGCAGAGGGACCCCCGAGGCGGTGCCTACCTACGACGAGCGCAGGCAGACACCGCCAAAGTGGCGCTGGATGTGGTCAGCGTTCATCTGATGGACCAGCGCCGCAAAGCGACCCTTCCACCGAGGAACAAAGGCCTCATCCAGCCCCGGCTGGTACACACCACGGGCCTACTGCAAAGAATAATAGTATCCTTCAAGAACAAACAAACACTAACATGTGAAACATCTGTCTCAGCGGGTTCAATGGCTCTGGGTTCATAACCACGAAACACGATGCTGTGGATAAGTCAGCCAGCCAGATTTGCAGAGGAGATGACAAATCAGCGGTGATTCCATTGTCGCAATGCGTCTTTGTTTTCTTTGCTTTCTCGGAACACTTGTGAGCCCACATTCATGTAGCAAATACTGTGGACGATTACGTTGAGAATCTGTTGTTTATCTGATCGTTTTCGAGAATTTGGCAGGATGTTGTTCTCCGAATTCATCTGATGTCAATTTAACGTGTGTGTGTGTGTGTGTGTGTGTGTGTGTGTGTGTGTGAACAGTATGCCTTGTTCACACCACTATACTCATCAGCAACCATCTACGCCAGCTGGCTTGCTGGAGGACGTGGCATATAAGCGATGTCGGGTGGGAGCGTGGTGACTATACCTGTAAAAATGCATGTGTGTGTGTGTGTGTGTGCCAGCTCAAGCACGTGTGGTGCTCATTGCAGGTGTGAATTCACAAATTCAATGTCTGATGGAAACAGAGAGAACGTACAGTCTACAACAGCACGTGCTCGGTGCAAGCCAACACTGAAACGTGGTTGGGTTTGATAATAGATTTGGCGGCTACAATATTGGGCCTTGAAGAGCATGCTGAGACCGTGCCATGCTTGATGTCTCTTGGATGACACCAACTCAGTGTCGGGTTCATGCTGCGCAATCCAAAGGACACGAGTCAAAGGTTTCAGAGCCTGTGCAAGCAGTATCACCGCAACACGCTTGAACCACAGGTTTCTCGCGGCATCGAAAACTCTCCTCAGAACAAAGCGATGCCGAGCAGCCAACTGTGGTCCTGCCAACTTCAGTGCACCCGACCATCATGGTGCCAAAACCGCAGCAAGTGCCTGCGACGCTTCCAGCGCAATCAGCTGGGCAATTACTGCAGGATTCACCGTCACCGGCCTCGCAAATGCCGTTCCCGCATCGAGCTCCGGAGCTTTTGAAAGCCGGAAGCAGCAATCGAGCACGTTGGCGGTAAGAAGTATAAAGATAAAGCAGTGCAGCAATTTGAGCAATCGAGGAATGTGGAGACGGAAAAGGAGAGATGGAGAAAAGCCGAGTATGACTCACGTCAAGCCACCACAGTCTGATGGGCACGAATGACAGTCTTCTTTTGCTTCACAAATGCCGTTCTTATTGCACTCTCGTCCGATTAACCAAAACTAGTCTCACATGTATATCCACGCAATCAGATGAGATCGTTGGCGGATCGAGAAATGACGATAACAATAATAACATTGTCATTTGAACATACTGGTGCATACCTGGCGCATCATATCGTGATCCTCATGTTCAAGAACGTGGCAGTGGTAGGGAAAGCGGCCCAAGTGTTTCTTATCAAACTGGACCACCACTGTCACAGACTCCATGGGTCCAACGTGAACCACATCCTTCCAGCCTCGCTCATAATGCTCCGGCTTGGTTGCGTAGCCTGTTTTTACGTAGGTTTGGTTGCCAGGGAAGTACACAATAGGCTGACGTTCGTCAATCTACTCATCGTTTAGTTTTTGCAGATGCAGTAAGTTCGCGCATCCAAATGGGCGCACATAAGGGCATTGTTCATCGCGGTGACAAACCTGGAACTCAGCAAGATGCAGATGCATGGGATGGATGTGGCCTTCATTGATGTTGACAAAAGTCCATATTTCCTTTTTGCCAGCCTTGACCTTGACATCGACATCATCCCAGCTTCCATTGTTAATGCGGAAAACCTTACCCCCGCAGGAATCATCCTTTTCTTCTGATAGGATGAAATCGCGTCGTTTGTACTTTGACTTGGCTTTGAGCTTTTTTAGGTTGGCATTCAGATATTTGTCAGGCTTGTTCTTGTTCTTCTCAGACTCGATGACGTGGAACTCGAGAAACGGTGTGCCCTGCGCAACTTCTCCTTCGGCATGAGAAGCGCCATGGTAGTTGGCCAATTGTAGGCGCTCGCCAGCCTCATACTTGGAAAAGTCAAAGTACAAGTCAATACGTTCAGCTGGAGCCAGGCGGATGCTTTTGCTCTATGGTCGTGTGTCGTGTGTTGACAAGCGTGCAATAATAGATGAGCCCAACCATTTTTGCTTTGGCGCAAATTTGAGGGTTTGAACGAAGTGCCCAATGGCTGCCTGAGAAAAAGGGCCGACCTCACCTTGCGCCGCTTGTCCAAGATTCCGCGTTCCGAGCCGAGAATGTGAAATTTATTCTTACTCATGCGCAGGATGAGCACGCGAGTGCCACATGCATTGAGGACGCGAAGACGGTACTAGTATGCAGTATGCGAACGGCATGCAAATCAAATGAGCTGTTGTCTTAAGACTCAGAATAAAGGTGGGTATGCAAAGTAAAATTGGGCAAGCTCAGGCGTTGCACGTACACCAGCTCGTTCAACGCGAGTGTAGGGACGAATCTTGCCATTGACTAGCATATGTTCACCAGTGTATGTGCCCACCCATTGATCTGAATACCGCAGCGTTCCATCAAAATTCAAGTTGCGATCGGTGATGACGAGGGGAAGCTCAAATCGACCCGAGGGAAGGCCAAGATCAGTTTCAAGCTGATCCCGTAGTATGTAAGCGCCGGCCAGGCCCATGTAGACGTTGAGACGAGTAATGCCAAGACCATGATCGTGATACCAAAGCATTGCGCCGTCTTGTTCATTGGGAAACATGTACGTATCGTTTTCGCCCGGGCCAAACTGAAAGTCTGGGTGTCCATCCCAGCGAAAGGGGATCACGCCTGCAAATTGTACACAGGAAGAGCGCAGCATGCGTCAATCTGATGTGGCTGATGACTTCATGATTGAGGAGTCGCACAGAGTCGTATGGATGTTTTCACTTGTGAAGGTTCAGAATCCGGGAAATCATACCGCCATGAAGATGTGGAACCGTGTATGGCACAGCTTTGTTAAAGGATGGACCATGAATGCATTCTTCCACTGACAGGTAATGGGATGTGCGGAGTTGACCAGCATCATCTCGCAAGTCATTGATAAAGAGGATCTCGACGGGCTCACCAGACCGTGCCTCGATAGTGGGTCCGGGAAAAGTACCGTTGTAGGTCCACATGGTTGTCGGTGCGAGGTCGCGATGCAACTGCACTTGGGTCTGAACCATAGCAATGGTATATTTGGCCGCATGGCCGGCAGATCCCTGGGCGAGTTAGAGTGAGCTTGAACGTGCGAAGTCAGAGGAGCAGAACAAACGAGATACGGTATTGCCAAAGGCCAATGGAGGTAAAGAATAGGATATTTCACCTCTTGCGGAGTTGCAACGGCGGGAATTGGAAGCTCGTCGACAAATGGCTCAAGGTTTAGCACGCATGCATCTGCGCAAGAGGAACCAATCCCCTGAAACATGCCAAACATGTCGCTGCACTCGGAAGCTGATACCCTGATGCAGCCATCGCTACCGGGCAAGCAGCATGCACCTTGTTCGCAGCCTCCGTTCTGTCCAAAACACGAGACATTATCACGTGAGTGTCATGATGGCTCGGCACATGACACCTTGCGTGACGAGAACTCAAGAGGGATTAAGAGAGCTCAAGAGAGGCAAAGCCCAAGAGAGAGCTGACCTCGCAATTGATAGGGCAGCTTCGCTCAGAACAGGGCCCGTAGGCAAAAGCACCGGCCTTAGCTAAACAAGCAACTTCAGTAGTGGCGGTGCAGCCGCCGTCCAACCCACAGCATGAACCAGTCGGTTCATTGGGTGGGTCATATCTATCATGGAGATGCGTGTGAGCAAGGACGTTGATAGACGCATCAAGTACAGCCACAAGTATCAGACAGTCCTTTCAAGCCTTCAGTGCTTTTTGGGCTTGAAAAGTTGTCGAGCTTCTTTGCACGCACTCAATCACAAGCTTGGGCCAATACTGGCTCCGAGTATCCTCCTTAGACACGAAACGTCTGGCTGACTGTGGTTGACGCTCCGCCCCGAGCATGATGAGACTACTCACAAGAAGACGGCCAATGAGTAGGGATGAGGGCAGGGAGACCACAGCTCCGCACGTCTGTACGAGGTTGCTGTCGTGCAGTAGCCAAAACAACGCACCCAAAGTTGGAGCTTGGGGTATCGACCCAAGTTTGCACGGCTGCTTGCAAGCCAGAGAACGAGAACGGCTGCCGTGGCCAGCAACATGATGCACGACGGTGAGTGCAAGCCGAGGGCAAGGTGGCAGCCAAAAGACAAATTGTGACGTACGTGCGCGATGCTATTGTCCAGGCTGAGAGGGCTGCTGCCAATACCAACGGAGGCGAGGATAGCGCTGTTGAAATCGCCACCCATTTGTGTCCAGGGCTCAATGCTATAGCTGGCATACTCCCAAGTGGCATCGTTGACAGTTGGCGGTGCCCCTTGCCCGCCATTGGCGTAGGAGGTGCCTTCTCCGAACGCACGCGTCAAACTATGCAGGGTAAAGGTATCAGTGCGTGATACACCAGCAGGATACTTATCCATGAATATGGTCAGACTGGCTGAGTGCACGATGGACCTGCATGTCATGGTAAAAGCATGAAGTTGGTATCAGTGAATATCCAGGTGTCTATCAAGCTGGTGGAGCCTTGGCAGACGTATGCTTACCCTTCGGGGATGACTTGGCCGACATCAAAGTGGAAGAGGGCACGGCGCGCCAGATTACCACCAGTGTTCCCAGCAAACAATCCACCGAGTGCATTGCTGTAATAGGTACTGATGCCCGCAAAGGCCTTGCGCAAAGACGGGCGAGGCAGAGAATCAGAGTCGGAAGAGGGCCAATCATCGGTCGGGTGGGTAGGTGCGTGAGCGGGTCGGCAAACCACCAATCAAGTCGAGTGAGCTAAGAGCAAGCCTCGGTTGTGTACCTCGAAAATAGAGATGTCGGCATCTGGATACAGAGTTGCCACTTCCGCATGCACCGCAGTGAGCACGCAGGTTGCCGCCACAAGTCGTGCAACGAGCAGAGAGCGCATTGTGTCAGTGTGGCACCCGCCAATTTCCTGCACCCTCACACTACTGCCGTGTGCAGCCAGACTGCACTCTCGCTTCGTCAGATCAAAAATGTGAAGATCAGTTTAAGGCTGCCCGCGGGGCTCGGGCCTCAACGTGAAAATGAGACTCGCTGTGATCAGTTGTATCCGATATCGCTGGGTGGCAGCCGCCACGAAATGCCTTGTCCCTGCTTTCATGCCACTTGCTAACTCGGTCGCAGGGCAACTGCATGATCAGCTGTGACCTTCAGCTCAACATTATCGTGCGGACACGTTTTGTGGCCACAGATGGATCCTACTCCCGGAAAAACTGCATGCAGGCATGGAACGGGTGAGTAAGGGCTCGTGTGATGTTGGCCATGTGCCTGAGAATCTTATGCGTGTGCGCGTTGTTGGTTGTCAGACGATTGAGGCCACCATTGTCAGATTGTCTCCTTGTCTCCACCAAGACCAAGACATTGGGTCGTGTGTCTGATTACCTGCAATCGTCAGATAAAATTGAATCTCTCTCTTCTGTTTCACGTGGGAACGCTGTGCTGTGTGTGTGTGTGCTCTGTGTGTGCGTGTGCGTGTGTGTGCGCCACTGAGTGAGAGTACTTTTCTACGCCCTTTGAGGTGAGCGCGACGGGCGAGTGGCTGCTTTGCCGCGCGGGCTGGCGCGCCCGTATTGTGGCTGCGTCTGCCACAATGTTCTTCTAGTTCCCGTTTTATCTTCAATGTTCTTCTAGTTCCCGTTTTATCTATCGTTGTTTCATGGTGGCATTTATCGTTGCCCTCTTTCTGATACTGCCCTCGCCCTCCACCGTTTGGACACATGACGGCCGAGTTACCAATCTGGTGGACCGAGCCTGACACTTCATCTCCATCTGCTTTCGTGCCGGATTGAGTGTGGTCCTTGCGTAATTCAGTGTGCGGGCGTGTGAGCGTTTGGCATTTGAGCCTTGGTAGTCCCCTGCTGCATCTGTCATTTTCCAATGCAGATGGATGTAGGCCTTTTTGGCGCGAGTGCTGTTGAGGACGTTCTCGTGTTGCACTTCCGGGGATGCCTGCCTTGTGGGCCACTCAACTCATTATGATGGCATGGTCTTTTTGCTTCATTTCATTGATCCTTAGCCTGTTCTTGGCTGTCCGCGTGTCACTTGATGTGGAGAAGAGCTCTGCACACGACCGCTGCTGCTGCTGCTGCTGCTGCTGCTCCCGCGCGCCACTTTTCGCGTCTTGCTGGTCCTGCCCTGCTACGCCCATCCCGCCTTCGTTTACTTCATCTCCACCACTTTTCCCGCACCTTTGGTATGAATTGCTCGAGTGCCATTCTTTGCCCAGGCCCATGGTCCGCAATCATTCATCGCTTGCTTGCCTTTTCCTTTTTCGGCTCTTGCATCTTCGTCAGCCATGTCCACCATTGACGTCGACGAAACACTTGCCGCCAAGGTACATGGCTCTTCACTTGCTACGAAGCAGCTTCCAGCAGCGCGTTCTCCCCCTTTTTTTTCTAGTTTTTCTCGGTATGCCGTGTGAGCTAACTTGCGTGACGATGCCACCACAGGCCTCAGACATGTCTCTGGCTGGCTCTATCGAAAGCCCCTTTGGAATGCACAACCGTGTGGTTCTCAAGAAGGTATGACGCTTCTCATCATGCTGCTTCTTCCCGATATCATGGAAGTATTCCAAGTGCATAATGCCTCCCGTTGTCCCCTCCCTTTTTTGGGGGTTCATTCCTCTCGATTAGCTTCTGGCCGAGCCCAAGAAGCACATTGGAGAGCGCATCACCGTGGGAGGCTGGGTCAAGACTGGTAGGCGTCTCTTGTCAATCAGGGCTTGCGTCCGGGTTTGAAATCTGAGTGCTGCCTCTTGGTGGCGCTTGAGCCCAAATGCATAGATGCAGGGCACCTGAACCTGTGCACTTGTTTTTGCATTCACCCTGCGCCCATTTATTTAGGTCGCATCCAAGGCAAGGGTGCTTTCGTCTTCCTCGAGGTCAACGATGGCTCGACTCCTACCAACCTGCAGGTTTGTTTGGTCTGCGCGCATCCTTCCAGTTGGCGCACACGAGCCTGTCCTTCGCCTCGTGCTCATCATCGTTGGCGGCTCTGTGCTTTCCTCCGGCGACCCGCTTGTCGTGACTTGGCACGCAGTGCATTGTGCCGCAAGAAGTGACGGACTTGAGCAAGCTCTCGTCTACTGGCACGAGCGTCATGCTCGAGGGCACGGTGCGCGGCCTTGGCCCTCATCATACCTCGATCATGCGATTCTCTCACTCTTGCACGTGTTTGGAGCCTGAGAAGCTTGTCTCCTCACTTATCCACGTGCGGTGAACTGTGCGAATAGGTCGTGGAAACGCCCGCGGAGAGCTCCGAGCCCATCGAGGTCAAGGTCGATAAGGTCCTCTTTGTGGGCACCAGCGATGCCAGCACTTATCCTAGTGCGTACTTGTGTGTCGCTTCATGGAGCTCGCCACAAAGGGCGTGGCTATTTTCGAGAAGAAGGACGCTTTGCCTGACGCTGCCGTGCGTCTTCTGAGCTTGTGTCTGATATTTTTTGTGTGTCATTTTTTTTGTGTTCTAGTTGCCAAGACCAAGCTTTCGCTCGAGTTTCTGCGTTCCATGATGCACCTGCGTGTGCGCAGCAACACGATTGCTGCCGTCACTCGCATTCGCAACTGCCTGGCCGCAGCTACGCACCGCTTCTTCCAGGTAGAATATGGCTGCTCTGCTTGTTTTTTTCCAATCTTTTCGCTTATGCTCACGCACACTTTTGCTTGCTCGCGTGGATGGCGGTTGGATTAGCTGCACGGATTCATGTATGTAAACACACCTCTGATTACGTCCAGCGACTGTGAAGGTGCCGGCGAGATGTTCCAGGTACATTGGTCGACCTGACTCTTGGGGCCCGGTTTGAGTCGTGCTGAAATTGTAGTTCCTGCCGCTGCTCACGTGCATGGCATTTTGGGGATAGGTCACGACGCTGCTCTCAACAGCCGAGCAATTGCACAAGGTTCCCGTTCCTTCAGACGAAGACATTGCTCGGGCTGAAGGTGCGTGGTCATCCCTTTTTTTTTTTTTTTTTTTTTTTTCGGGTTGTTGTTAGAAGAGGATAGACTGATTCACATCTTGGCCGTTATCTGCAACTGTGCGCTTTGGTAGCCAACGCCACTGAGATGGCTGAAAAGATTGAGCAGATGAAGGAAGCTGGCGAGAAGGGCAAGAAGATCAAGGTGAGGATCGTAGTCGTTATCATGGGGTTGGAGACTTGTCGGCGGTGGCTACGCGTTAATTTCGAGCTCTCATTCATGTTCGTCCATGCGCTTGGGCCACTTGGTAGAAAGCAACCAAGGATCTCGAGAGCCGCCGTGCGCGTGTGAAGGAGCTGAAGCTGCGTGTGGCCAGCCAGGGTGGCTTGCCCCGTGATCTTGAGGGCGAGATTGATTACTCCAAGGTGCGAGGCATTTCTTGATGTTTGTGGGCTTTGCCAAGCGCAATGCCACGGTTGAGATAGCTTCTTTCCCTGCTTGCTGCCATTGCAGTTTGCCAAGGCCTCACCACTTCTTGGCTCACGTATGACAACAACAGGACTTCTTTAGCAAGCCTGCCTTCTTGAGCGTGAGTGGTCAGCTTGAGGCAGAGGTGTACGCCTGTGCCATGACCTCTGTGTACACGTTTGGTCCGACTTTCCGTGCCGAGAACTCCAACACAACGCGGTAGGTCAGGGCTTTGAGATGCTGGCGGTAGGCTGCTCGAAACAGCCCGGTGCTGATTGGCCCTGGCTTGATTTTTAGTCATTTGGCCGAGTTCTGGATGATTGAGCCGGAAATTGCCTTTTGCGACATTCACGGCGATATGAAGGTGGGTAAAAATGGGAACTGGACCACTGTTGTGCTTTGGAGTCATTCTCAGTCTATACCGCATCTTGATGTCATCTGGTTTGGGGAGTAGTGTGCTGAGGCTTACGTGCAGTACTGCTGCCGTGCGGTCTTGGACGAGTGCATGGCCGACATGGAGTTTTTGGGTCAGCACTTTGATGCCACCGCCATCAAGCGCCTGAAGGTCGTTGCCAACACCCCCTTCCGTCGTCTTCCCTACACTGGTGCGTGTGTCGATGAACATCGTTTCCGTGATGTCTGTGGTCTACATGGGCGTGCATCTGTTTCCTTCTAATTGTCTCTGCTTATCTCTTCAGCCTTGCCTTTGCAAACAAACGCTTGATTGATCACCCGCATCTTCACTCTCTCATCCATCTCTTTAGAGGCCATTGATATCCTCCTGCAGCACGTGGCAGAGGGCAAGAAGAAGTTTGAGGTGGCCGTCGGTATGTTCTTGTTGTTCTTGCTTGGTTTGGTTTTTGGTTGTTCTTGTTCGCGCACCCGTGCCCCTCCTTTTTATTTTATTTTATTTTTATTTTTTTTTTTCAATTCTATTCTCTTCATTTTGTGCGTAGAATGGGGTATGGATTTGGGCTCGGAGCATGAGCGCTACCTCAGCGAAGAGGTTTTCAAGGGTCCCATCATTGTGTACGACTATCCCAAGGACATCAAGGCTTTCTACATGCGCCTGAACGACGATGGCAAGACGGTGGCTGCCATGGATATTCTCGTGCCCAAGGTCGGCGAGCTCGTTGGTGGCTCGCAGCGTGAGGAGCGCCTTGAAGTCTTGGAGCAGCGCATCAAGGACTCTGGCCTGGACACGGAGTCTTACAGCTGGTTCGTTTGGGCAGCGCGCGTTCACCACCTTGTTGGCTCCATTGCTGAGCAGGATGAGTCGTCGCGACCTTTTGATGCCTATTGCCCAATCCTTAGGTATCTGGACCTGCGTCGTTACGGCACGGTGCCCCATGCTGGTTTCGGTTTGGGCTTTGAGCGCTTGGTAGGTTGCTTATCGAAGATTAATCTTGCCAGGTATAGCAAGGGAACATGACTTGCTGCCGCTGACAGTTGTGTTTGTTGGGTCACGTGCTGCGCAGGTTCTGTTTACCACGGGCATTGAGAACATCCGGGACGTCATTCCCTTCCCTCGCTACCCCGGACACATTTTGTAGGCGAGTGACTGCAAAAGTTAGCTCGCTTGTTTTGCCCTGTGTGTTGTTGATGTGCCTACAATACAGCAATGCTTTGCTCTTCCTTGAGCATTTGGTAGAGTCTGTCTCTGTTGCTGTACAGGCGTTCGACCAAGACAGGGAAACCATCATTTGCTTCTGGTCAAGTCAATTGATTAATGCTCTTCTTGATTGTCAGTCTCGACAGGAACTCGAGTCATGCAGGTTGCTTCCGGTGGTTTCATACGAAGCGCGAGGGCTGGCTAAGCAAAGTGGGTGTCCTCGTTGTCGTCTTCTTGTACGTGGACTTGTGATGGTGGGCAACCGCGTTCTCGGCGAGAGAGGCCCATGGCGGCGAGAGCAAAGGTGAAGCCGATAACCGAATACCAGAGGGAGACGATGGCCGTGACGAGGGGCGCGTAGCGAACAATGCAGACGTTTTGATCGTTGTTATACAAGAGGCGGGTGCGAGTCGGGTACACGGCAAACAGGGCCGACGTCACGAAGAAGATCAAGGCGTTGACAATGGAGTGATGGAAGATGTGCTTGCGATTGAAGATAAAATAGAGCAGGCTCAGGCATTCGAGGACGAGGAGCGTGCCAAAGTAGCCGTAGTATAGCGTGCCGCACAAAGCCTGCTCCAAGCTCTCAAACTGCTCCAGCGCGAGGCCGGTAATGTTGAAGGTGAGCAGGAAGTTGGGGTAGTCAATGTTGCTGTACGTGCTGTCTTTGCATGGAACCTCGCGAAACTCGAGGTAAATGGCTCCCATCCTCTCCGAAAGAGGGTATGGCAAGGAGCAGTTGTAGTTGAGCAACGTGTCGGGGGAGACGGCCAACAGGAAGACGGTGACGAGTTTGAAGGTGTCAATGTGCATGATCATGACCTCGGCAGCCGCTTCACGGTCATCGCCAATCAGGATATTGAACAACCAGCCGCCCAGCGTCCAGCGCGACTCAGTACCTTTGGACGTGTTGGCCACCCAATTCTCGCGAGTCAAGTAAAAGAAGACCGAGGCCGCCAACGCCCCAACCAGGAAGAGGGTGGGAAACAGCCAGGCCGCCAACTCGTACGAATTTGTATAATCAAACGTCATGGCGACGGTGTAAAAGCCATCAGAGCAGCTCAATCAACCACAACCCCGCCCCCCCGCCCCCCCGTTGCTGCAGGAAACGTGCGCGCCACCCTAAACTGAAATGCTGTAGCAGATGAAGAAGATGAAGCAAACGGAGATGATGCAGCAGATATTGAAGCAGATGTTAAAGAAGATAGTGGGATCTGATCTCGAAGATGATGCAGAAGATGATGCAGAAGATGATGCAAAATGATGCAGATGATGAAGGGCGCAGAAGAACAGATTGTCAGCATTTAAGAGCCGCACGTTTAGACATGTCATCATTTTTACTGCTTTTAACACACACACACACACACACACACACACACACACACACACACACACACACACACACACACACACACACACAGAGACACGAGATGGTGGCGGGTTCGGCAGCGGCAGGGCCCGTCTTCCGAACGGGCTTTGCGTATGCCAAAAAGTCGCTCACCCAGTGGTTTCCAGGACATATGGCCAAGGGTAGGTGGCTTGTCTCTTTGGGGTTCGCCTTTGCAGTGTGGTGCACCTCGGTGCAGGTGTGGGTACGCATAGAGTGTCTTCTGCTGCGCCGGTGTCGACAGCTGACTTTGCTCGCTGGGTGTTGGTGCACGCGCGAGGCAGGTCTACGACGAATGCAGCAGCTCATGCGCTCATGCGACTGCATTCTGGAGATTCACGATGCCCGATTGCCCATGACAGGCCGAAATCCCAAGTTTGATCACTTGGCCGGCCTGCCGCGCATTCTTCTGCTGAACAAGGCGGATCTCGCTGACGCCTCGCGCGAAGACGTGCGTGGCCTCTAGCGATGCTATCATGTTTACATCGTAGTTCCTTGTTCTTTTTGTTGATGAGTGCGGACCAAAGGGGCCTCGCTGGCGCTTGACCATGTAGTTCAGACTCAAGACACCCACCTTTGTGGACCCCTACCAATTCAGGAGGTCAAAGCCTTTATTGAGCGCCAAGAGCCGGATACTTCGGTGCTGCACGTCTGCGCTGACGGCCACCAGCGGCGCCAAGTTGATCAAGTGGGTCCGCGATTGAACAGCTCCAAATATCCAAGTAGTCCATCGCTCAAGACCCAAGCCTGACCTTCTTTTGTGCATAGATTATGAGTGAAGTAGTTGACCGACTCAGCGACAAGTCCTTTCGTCGCGAGGTTCGCCTGTGATGACAAGCATCTCGCGTCGTTGAGCCCACGTTTACGTGTGACTCTGATATTGGCACCAACGTCTTGGGTTCATTTGCATGACCGTTTCACTTGCAGGCGCCCGAGTTACGCTTGTTGATCGCGGGTATCCCAAATGTGGGCAAGTCCACACTCATCAACGCCATGCGCCAAACCTTCGCAGGGCGTGGTGCGTCGGCGTCCCCGCCTTGCTTCTGCATCAGGTCATCAGAGCATTTCATACCTTATGGCATAGTTGACGTTGCCTTGGTCACTAGGCAAGTGCGCCATCACGGGAGACCAACCTGGAGTCACTCGGGCCGTGCAAACCAGCATTCGCATCCACGATGACCCGCCCGTGTATGTCATCGACACCCCTGGGATCATGCTACCAAACGTTGAGAACCCCGATGATGCCATGAAGCTTGCTGCCATTGGTACGTTTATCGCTATCTGCCAATGCTCCACAATATGCACCATCGATCTAACACACTATCAAGCGCGCACAAAACTCAAGCTTGCTACAACTCCTGCTGGCTTGATTCTCATAGGCACAATGAAAGATGAAGTGGTGGGCGTGGAGCTCATTGCTGATTACGTTCTCTTTCTGCTCAATCAGATGCGAGACTTTGGGTAGATTCTTGCCGCGCGACCACCATGCCAATCACAAGAGCTGTCACATTGGCTGACAGAGCACCACGCATTGTCACCGCCTTTGCTTTTAGATATGTGGAGTACTTTGGATTGCCAGGGCCCAGTGATGAGCTGCATGTTGTCCTTCCCTACGTGGCGCAACGTGTTGGCGCGCTGCGCAAAGGTCCGTGGGTCAAACGACTGTCTTTCAAACAGACGCGCAAATGGTGTCATGTTCGTGCGATGCCATATCCAGTGATATGTGTTCTTTCTTCCTCATACTTTGTGGATCAATCATTGGCTTGTTAGGCAATCGGTATGACTTGGATCGGGCAGCGCGCGTCTTTATCCGAGCCTTTCGTCAGGGGCGACTCGGGACTCGTGTGCTTGACACGTACAAAATGCATCCTCGCTATGTTGCTGCACACGCCAAGCTTTAAGAGGCTGAACCCGCACCATAGCGGGAGGTTTCAAGCTTCCCACCCCACCACTCCCCCTGCTTTTTAAACCTCATACCCTTCAAGGGTTGAGCCGTGTTTGTGCAGAGCACAATAACATCACCTTTTGCATATCATGCACAGCTGTGCTTGAGCTTTCAAATCAAGAAAAACAAACAAACCCACTTTGATGATTTCTCATTTTTTTTTTTGAAAATTCAATAATTTAATTATTTTTCTCCCAATCGTATTTTTTTTTTTTTTTTTTTTTGGGAGTGTTGGAAGCGGCAACGATTGACCACCTCTTGGAGGTTCTGACCGACTGCCTGCTCGCGGCCGAGCCTGCGGTCGTGGGGCAAAAGTAGGCAGAAGACGTGGTGTTGCCATCACGCGTCAACATGGAGGACGCCGAGGCCGCAGAGCGTGCTTTTCAGCGCGTTTGTGATCTGCTGAATGTACGTTGGCGATGACGCACTGAACCTGTTTGCTGATGGCGCGCGGCTTTGTTTTCATGAGCGCGCCGATTGTGGCGGGTCATGCGGTGCTGCAGACACCGGACAAGCTGGAACAGGTGGATCAGTTTCGGGCCAAGGCCATGCGGCGCAAATTGCTCGTTGACACCCAGCTTAAGACCACCGTGCAAACCCAGCTCGACGATGTCCGCGAAAGCATGGCCCTCCTAGCTCAGTGAGTGTCTCGGCGCTGAATCATGTTGGCTGGGTTTTTCGCTGCGTTTTTTCCCGTTGTTTTGTGACCTTGTTTCACTGCCCTTTTTCGTGTCGGGATCTACAGATGTGACACTGACATTGGGCACCTCGCCGCACAGTACGTCTCTCGACTCATCGCACTGCTGGCTCGTCCCCGAGCCATCTGGGGTGTACACACGGGTTTGTCTCACCGCCTGTTGACGGATCCAGCGTTGAGGAATCGGGCGAACTCTACAACACCTGTCGTGAGCTCAAGTCACACTCCAAAACAGCCATGGCCTTGAGCAATCTTCAGCAGCAATTACAGGGCACTCTTGAGCACATGGAGGTGATCTTCCAAGTTCCAGACACTGTCGCTCAGGTCCAATCTGCCATGGAGGCCGAGCGCCCGGCGTGGCTGGAAATTCATCAGCAGTACGCCATGTTTTGCGTGCTGCCTGCTCAGACTGGCTATCTGCGCGTTTGATTGCTCACATCAGTCTCAAATCTGTGTTCGCATCCTTGTTTATTTTATTTTTTCCTGTTTTTATTATTTTTTTTAATTTTTTTTTTTTAAAACAGAATTGTGGAGCTTGAGGCCTGTCAGCGACACGTCGAAGAGCGCATGGCGCAGTCTAGCCGCATTACAACGACTGCCAAACGCACTGTTGCTGAATATTTTGAAGAGGCCAATGCCTTGTCGGTGTGTCCTGCCGGTGCCTGATGGCTGGGTGATGATGTTCCGTGCTAACCGTCTTGTGGGCGGCCATTGCCCAGGCCCGCATGCACCAAGCGCTTTTGTTTGAGGCGAGTGACCCCATCGGCTTGGTCAACGATGATCCTAAGCGTCTTGTCACCGCCCTCCGCATCATCGAACGGGAAGAGCGGTAAGCAGCTGCCGCCTGGACGAGGGCGGCTTCTTGATCTGTCAAGGCGGGCAAAGCACCAGGGCTGAATAGGTCTCACGCAGCCTCTGGTTTGAATCCTTTTGTTTGAATTCATCACCAAGGATCGACGAAACCATCAACCAGGACAAGCAGAAGCGGCGGTTGCGAGCAAAATACCTCGAACGGCTCGAGACCAGTATTGCCAATCGGTCTGTGCCAGCTCGTAGGCCCTGACCCGGCTCTTCTGCATTGGCCTCAGCATGTCTCCACCTCTCATTTTCATTGTTGCTACACCCCATTTGCCGCCCGCAGATTTGACACGCTCTTGTTTTCTCAAAAGTCCGTGCCAGCTTTTCTGCGAACGGTAGATGACTTTTACTTTCAAGACCTTATCACGGCCAAGGTCCGATGCGACGTGCACCTGTTGCGTGGTTTCTGGCTGATTTCTCCTTTCAGCCAACGTTGCCATCAGAGAGCCTGACTCCCTTGGTTATTGGCTGGCTCGGCGTCGTCTTCCTTGTGCCACGCGCCATCGTCCCTAGGAACGTCTCGTCGAGTGCTTTCCACCGCAATATCAGATCTTTCAATTTTTCTTGAAAAACTACCACGAACGGTAGGCCCGCCTGGGCGGCAAAGTGTGTGCTGTCTGGACGCCATTACTACACCGCTGTGCTCATACACGCTCTGATATGACACCATCTTCAAGGTTGTGTTTCATGGCGGATCAGCTGCAGGCACGACCAGACATTGATCCCAGTGAAATTATGCTTTTGCTCAATTGGGTGCCCAAGTACAAGTGCGTGTTGCACGATTGGTCGATTTCCTGCCCCCTCCCCCGTGGGGTGTTCTTGAGTCGGCCTCTGCCTTGCCTTGTCGCTTCCATACTCCTTTCGGCGCCAAGCCAAGTGACTGTTTCCCTTTGTTTTATCTCGTGCGAGCTTCATCCTTCCAAACGGCCTTCAAGTTGTCATCACGTCACCGGGTTGCTCGATTGGGGCCTCGTACCCTCGCAGTTCTGCCCTCGACTCGAGGTTTGGCATCCAGCACACCACCTTGGAGCAGACATTGCTGGGCTTCGGGGAGGCCAACCTTCGCATGCATTACCTTGCGGTATGCTTTAGCTGTCAATCACCAGTGCCTTGTAAACAAATAAAACGCGCTTCCTCAAATCAAGTTTCTTTGTACATTTAGGTACTGAAAACAAAGTTGCAAACCTGGGTGCAGAATTTGGCAGATGCAGATGCCAAAGTGGGTGGTACCAGCGCGCCTGTCTTGCATTGTATTTCTTTTGAGGTCCCTTGGATAGAACTGACTTTGGTGCATTGGTAGCTGTGGCTACCCGAGGGCAAGGCACCCGAGCCACCCACCGAGTCCAAGGGCCAGTATTTGACCGACACACCAGTCATTCTTTTCCAAATGATCGAGCAGCAGGTCAGTCTTACTGTGTTCCTGTCCCGCTACTGTCCCCACCTATCTCGATGTTGGACATGGTGAAGGAGCAAAATTCCGAGCGATTTGATTCTCCTTTTTTCGTCCGGTGCGACGCCACCACATGTAGATCAATGTTGCGTTTCAGCCTGGTGGAGGCCACAACTTTGCCGTGCGGCTGCTCAGCGAGTGTTACAATGCACTCGAAACGTTTGTGCGGGCTTCAGAAGGTATGTTGCTGATGTACAGGCAATATCAGACACGTTCAAGCAGCGTTCCGGTTTGTCCATCCATGATACCGACAAGAATTGCATTTCATCTTTCTTCTACCCTCAGAGCGTTTGCGACGAGTCGAGGCTGCGCATGCTGGTGGTGCTCCGAGCAACTCGCACGAATGCCTAGTACGCCCATCATGGCCTGGTTCAGGTTGTTGCATACTGTCGTCGACCTCACCTTCTGACCTCCCCGCCCTCTTGCTCCCCCCCCCCCCCCCCCCCTT
>NW_001865057.1:338208-367337 GCF_000002865.3 Monosiga brevicollis MX1
GCCCTCCCTTTTGACCTCCCCGCCTTTTTGTTCCCCCCCCCCCCCCCCCCCTTCGATGCAACGTCGTGTGGTAGTTTGAACACATTATTGCTGCTGCCAATAACTACAGCCGCTCCAGGCAATACATTTATCAGGTGTGCATGAGTGTGTTTGTCCAGATGCGAGTGCCTGTAACAGCCCGACTTTGAGGCGCGGCCAGACGAAGAGGTGTCCAGGCGACGCCTGTGGAGCTGTCCTCTTGACTTGTAGTCCGTGCGCCTGACAAGAGTTTGCATTTTGGAACTCAGATCACCAGCCGGCTTGAAGGTCACTTTTCAGCTGACTCCACAGAGTATCGTCAAGCAGAGGAACGATTGCAAGGCCTATCCAAAGGTTCGAGCCGCTCAAGCAAACATGTGACCTCCTTTTCTGTCCTCGTGTTTCTCGCGCTCATGCTGCATGTTCCAATGCATTGCGACACTGACAACAGAGTTTCTTCGTCTCTCCTCGGTGGCGTGCCGAGTGCTGGTGGCTGTTTCCTGGTGTGACATTCAACCATTCTGCGACGAGTTGTACAATCTCAAGTGGTGCGTGGCGCACGGCACTGTTTTGGATTTGTGAGCGTGCCTTTTCTTCTGACCTACCAGATACGCCCAAACTTGCCGTAGGCTGCGTTCGCGCAAGGCACTTGAAACGATTGCGGCTACCGTGCGAGACTATTTCCAGGACGCTCAATTGCATCTGCACCCAGAGTACGATCACGTGATCCACACGACTCCGTTTATATGACACACCGTTGAACTGCAGGCCCAGGTCACTCATTTCGGGGCGCTTGCCTGACCAGTTTGACCTACGATTACATGTACCAAGTGCATCGCCGACTCATGACAAGCTATGTGACGTGCGTGCTGTTGAGCTTGGGAACCTTATTTTTGAAAGATCACCATGATTTGACTCTGCAGAAGCAGGGGCGGTCTGACTGGCGTGCCACCTGCTGTGAATGCATGCACTTGATGTTCAGGATGCTGATGAAGGGACCGCTGACGTTGAAAACGGACGATGACCGAGATGCCTTGCTGGAAAATTACGAGCGAGAAAAGAACATTTTGGCAACTTTGTTTGAAGACTTTGACATGGTCGAAGACGAGAACGGCGTAAGTCCAAGCGCCCTCTTGGATTCGGGCTTCGTTGTTCTCCCCTCTTGGCTCTGATTGGCTTCGGCTGTGCTTATGACATGTGCATAGCGCGATATCGTGCTAGTATTGGTCGCTGTTTTTCAGATCTTGGCGGCGTCCAAGAGCATGATCCGCATGTCGTGGCTCAAGCTCAAGTACGTGCACACCTGAAAGACATGCCACCTGTGGAGCGCCATTGCGCAGAGCTTGTGGTTACATTTGACGCGACTGTTCATTCTCATCTATTTATGGGGTTTCTCGCGCCAGGCAAGACTTTCCCGATTGCTCATACAACCACTTGCACGCATTGCTTCTGCGTCGCGGGGATCTGGCAGCGAAAGAGGTTTGTGACTTTGGGTGCAGAAATGCCTCTTGCTGGCTCCTTGTTCTCCTGTGCACTCAAACCGTTCATCCCGTTATGGCTTATTGGGGTCTCCTCTGGTCGCGGTCTGTCCAACGAATGTTGTATCGATGCCTTGCGCCTGCAGGTGAAGACATTTGTTCGTAACGACATTGTGGCCAAGGATCAGGCCGAAGGCATTTCGTTCACCGTCGAAAACGGCGAGCGCTTCTTTCAGCACGTGGACAGTGGCAACACCATTGATTATCTCAAAAAAGAGTAAAAGCCCCGACTCACCCTCTCTGCCCAGTCTGAGCTCCAGAATGGGGGGATGTCTGCCTGTCTTCTTTGTTGTTTGGAAGTGCCATCATGCTGACATTCGACACCATCATTTTCACAACAGTTTTGAGTCGATAAACTACACTATAATGATAGCAAGTTTATGATACCGAAATGTGTGCTTTTCATCACACTCTCTGCATCAACCGCAAAAGGACCGTTACAAGCCACAACAGGCAAACAAAGGAAGAGAGAGAGAGAGACAGAGAGAGATTTGAGAGAGAGAGAGTTTGAGAGAGAGAGAGTTTGAGAGAGAGAGAGTTTGAGAGAGAAAGAGTTTGAGAGAGAGAGAGAGTTTGAGAGAGAGAGAGAGTTTGAGAGAGAGAGAGAGAGAGAGAGAGAGAGAGAGAGTTTGAGAGAGAGTTTGAGAGAGAGAGAGAGAGAGAGAGAGAGAGAGAGAGTTTGAGAGAGAGTTTGAGAGAGAGAGAGAGTTTGAGAGAGTTTGAGAGAGAGAGAGAGAGAGAGAGAGAGAGAGAGAGAGAGAGAGAGAAAAAAAACGGTCACAACGGTCACTCTTCTTTTGGCGCCCATTTGAAAGAGCGTGCCTTTGTTTTTGGCGCTCCATCGCTGCGTGCTGCTTTGGGTGCTGCCTCGCTGACCTGGCTCGCTGCCGTTGTGTCCTGGTTGATCAGAGCGGTTGGTGGGTATTTAATCATCTTTCAACTTGGTCCTGCATGGTTGTGGGTCATTGGATGCCCTATATCGTACTGTGGGAAGCGAACGCTGCGCTGACGGCAGCGCGTGCGTCGCGAATCATTCGCAGCGTCGGCGTCGGCGTCGCCGTCAAGTGACCTCTTTCGGTTTTGGGGGAGACCAATCAGACACCATGGCGGCACTCGCTATGTTGCCCACCGTGTCCTTGGCCAATGACGAGGAGGACGAAGCTCTCTCACTTCAGGCCACGCAATCGCCCGTCGCAGCAGTGGATCCCGTGTCAGTGCCGAGGCCCGCACCACCGGTCTGCAGCGAGAGCAAATCCTCGGCTCCTGCGGGCCTCAGCTCTGCTCTGCTACACCTGGAAACGATCAGTCCTCCGACTAGTGATGACGAGGAGGATTTGCCACAACCTCAGATGCTTGAACAGGCTGCATACAACATTCTTGAACTACCCGATTTTGATTTTGACAGCTGTTCGCGAGGCCCCGAGTCACCCACTCCGGCACAACAGGCGTCTGGGCCCGCCACGCCCCTGCGCAAGGCGCGGAGCGACTCGCCGGTATCCCGACACCAAAGTGATGCTGCTGCCATGGATACGGACGACGACGAAGAGGGACATGCCTCGCCCCAATCCACCATTCAAGCTTTCAAGTCCTCGGCCAAAGCCAAGTTGGCCGCTGGCTCAACAAACCCGGAGCAACATGATGGCAGTGTAGTGAGTGAGCCCGACGCCAAAACTGAGACAAAGCCCGATGCTTCCTCCTTGACGGAACGTACATCCAAAATGTCCAAGCGTCAACTGGAGCGCCTCCGGGCCGAGGAACGCGAGGCACAGAAGCGCGAATCTGCCCGCTTGATCCGAGAGCAAAAGACATTGCGGTGCGTGTTTGATTGTTGAAACCGCCACGAGGTCCTGGTCAACACTCAAGCCTTCCCTGCCTTGACTGTCCTCCTTCAGGTTGCGGGCGCATCAACCAGCCACCAAGTCTATGAATGCGCTGTCCAGCATTTTTGCTCGTGCTGGCGTCTCATCCTCAGCAAAAAAGTAAGGCGTGGTCGAGTTTGGCAGCCCCTGCTCTTGCTGCCTTGCTAGTCGAATCGATAATCTCATTTGGTGGCCTGTCGGTTTGTATTCCCTTTCGCTGTCTTGCACGGTCTTGTGTCTTGTGTAGACACGCAACGTCCCTCAACCCACGAGCGCGATTGCTCCGCAACGTGCCCCTTCAGCGACTACAAGCCAAGCCTATGTTGGGCGCCGGCATTCGCCGTTCGTATCAGCGCCATGCAATGTGTGCCCCGAGCAAAAGCCACGCTCACTTCACCTCGGTTTGTGCTAATCTCAGGTACCACATCAGCCCCAACAACCCAGCGCACGACCTCATCAGAAGACAGTCCGTCACACAATCAAATTTTGCGCGAGGGCGCGCATATTGATCTCAATCCAGGTCCGGTCCAAATCACCCAGATGACCTGTGACGTGACTTTGTCAGCTTGCGCTCACCCGTAATCTTGGCGGGGCATCATTCCAGTTGAAGTGACACCCGACGACGGCTTGCTTCGTCGTCAGGATTTGCGAGCTCAGTTGAAAAAGCGAGTACGTTCACATACTCCATGCATTGCCAGCCGCATGTTCTTGTTGAGTAGGGGGAATAGTATCGACCTTGATGTTGTTGCACGCGCGCCCTTGATTGTTTAGGTAATTCGCGAACGTCGCATTCTCTACGAGCGCGACGAGGCTGTCCGTCGGATGGATGAGGAGGATTTTGATGAGGAACAAGCCGCTGACTTGCTGGCCCACGGCTCCGAAAATGAGGACGATGAGGGGGAGGATGACGCAGAAGTTCTTGATGAAGAAGAGGATGAAGCGACTGACGATGAGGGCGACGAGGAAGCTGATGGCAGTGAAGGCGTCGCAGATATCAGCGGCGAAGACAGCAATGCCATGGAAGGCGACGCTGGGGATGGTGTTGATTCCAAGCGGCCTGACGAGAGCGAAAAAGACAAAAACAAAGACAAAGACGAAGACGATGAAGAAGACGAAGAAGACGCAGCTGCATTGCGCTTGCTTGCCGCCGCTCAGGAGGAAGCCAACAAACCTACTCATGCACCAGCACTCCCACGCCTGCAAACAGAATCCACTGTTGTCTTATTCGGACAGGTACCGCCAAAGCCGCAGCTACCATCTAAAGGCCAAGCTGCACCCTCGGAGGCTAGCAACTCGGGAAAAGCTTCGGCTTCCCCCACGGCAAGCTTGGCTGCGGATTCCACCGCCAATCCTGGCAGCGGCGATAAGTTTGGCTTGGATGCGTACCTGAATCGTCCAACTCAGGACGAAGAGGATGTTCCTCGCTTTGAGGTGAGTGGCTAAAGCTATTTGGCGTGTGCCCCTTGTCTCCTAAACTAGCTTTCGCCCCGCACGCGCGTGCTCCAGCTACAGCTCTCATCGTTTGAGTGGTGCATAGATTGACGACAACGAAGACTTGATGGGCTTGTGTTCGGGCCAGTTTTTGACTCAAGCCCTAGATGAGCGGGCGCGGTGCGTGCATGCTCAAATGAATTTGTCATGGGTGCTCCTGCAGCAGTACCTAGTCCCTGTTTCGCCAAGTCAGAACACTGCTCATGCATGGCGTGTGCTATTTCCCTGGGCAGGCGGTCGAGGACTCCCCTGCAAGCTGCTGGCGAGGCGCACCATCTCAAGTCAATCCCGCAGCCGGATGAAACACCCCTCCCCCCAAGTACGCAACTTAGCCATCACCTTGCACCAGATAACGTTGCAGCAGCAAACATACCGTGTCTTTTCTTCAACACCTGTTGCTCGTAAAAATGCACACCACCTCACCATTGTCTTGACAGCCTCGGCCTTTGTCGATGGCGAAGCTGCTGTATCAGGGGAGGAGGATGGCACTGACGAGGATGATGCGACACAAGCCATGGTGGACGGTAGCTTCGTGGATCACGAGCAGTCGGAGGGTGCCGAAGATGCCCAGAACCTTGCCGCTTTTAGGCAACAGCAAAGGACTACAGAGGCTGAAGCCGAGCTGGCTGGGTTTTCCCACCTCTTGCAAAACAAGCGCAGCGTGCTTGATGAAGACGTGGGCGAGGATGCTGAACGTGAGTTTCAACTGGGGGTCTGGGGGTTGACAATGCCCTGGTTCTGTTTGGCCTTACTATGGACATGCGACTGCACGTCACAACTCAGGCAAAGGTCGTCGTCTCACGAAGGAGGAGCGACGACGAAGGCGCGAAATTATGAAAGCTCGGCGCGAATCTCGCAAGCGCCGGGCTAGCGATCTTCGCGAGCCAGAGGAACACAGCCTCGGGAGCCGTACCTCGTTTATGCAAGAAAGCGAGACCATTGTCGTGGTAAGGTGCTTGCTGCCAGAATCGCATGTTTGAGCAGGGTGAAAAGGCAGCACACTTGCCCGACGAGTTGGCACTTTTGGAGCTGGGGTGGTTTTGACGAGTGTTTGTCCTTAGGAGGACGAATCGCCCGACGAGGAGGAAGACGCAGAAGAATCACGCATCGTCTTGGAGCGCGTCCAACGCAAGATGGAGTTTGCCGCGTTTCGCCGGCGTGAACACACAGAAACCATTACTGAGACGCTGACAGCCATTGATGAAGAGTCGCAGCAAGTACATGTCTGCATGAGTGCAGTACTTGCCCGAAGCGTGGCCCCACCGCCGCGCACCACCAGCGATGGCTCGAGCCGTCCCTCACGCCCTTCGCGTCAGTCCCAGCACTCTCAAGATGACCTATTCACACCACCGTTACTAGTCCGCGAACATAGCAGCAGCAAGTGCGTTCCAGCATAGCATTGAGCGTTTGAGCACTGCCCACGAGAGCGCTGCCTGGCCAGCTGCTTCGTGTCCCCTCTTATGTGCTTCTCTGACACCTCTTAGGTCATCTTTTTTGAACTTCAGTCCCAAGAAGGTTAAGCGACTGCAAAGCATGACGGCCAACAGCAATAAGGTGGTGTTTATGCACCGAGTTCACTAATTTCAGCCGTCCCTTCTCATCTCAAGGTCTTGACGCCCATCTTTGGCACGACGCTCTGTCTTGACAGGGTGTGAATGGAGGTCAAGCATACGTGTTCCGTACAGACAGCAGCAGCCAATCGTCAAAGGATGGCAGCGCTTCGCTGGTACGTTTCCTCAGTTTTTTTTTTTGTTTTTTTTTTCTCCCTGTTGTGCCAAGTCGTACGTGTTAACAGAGTGCCACCAGCGAGCTCATAAGCCAATTTGTGGACATGACAGAATTCAGCCAAGCAAGCCCGCAAGCAGCATCATCCCACCAAGTTTAATGCTGCCCAACGCCGACCTGCTTTGAAGCGCAGCAAAACAGCGCCACCCACTAACAACATTTTTGCTCGCCAAAGTGCCAGCCTTCGTGAGGCCATGAGTGGTCGTGCTTCCAAGGTTGCCACTTATCGTGCGCGGTAGATGCAGTCCAATGATCCCGTCTTGCATTGTATTGTTATGTCCTCGAGCCATCATCCTTGAATGGCGCCTACCTGCAGAGCTGGTAGCTGAGTCCCAATGATGAGCGCTTTGCCGCTGTGGCGTCTCGCGAGGGGAGATTGTTTGTCCCCTTATTTGCAAAGTATCGACTATTCTGTGCAGCCCCCGGATCTTCTGATGGTGCAAACACAAATTGACCACGTTCGATTATATTCTGCCACATGATTATTTCAAGTGTGATGTCACGCATAGCGTGGGCGCGCTACGCCAGGCAAAGTTGATCATGTGATCATAAAAATCGTCCTTGCTCTTTCCCAATCCTTGATGACACGGGCGTGATGACACGCTGCTCCACGCGTACGTGCGCTAACAACTGAAGCCGAGCTCCGTCATTTCGCTCTTCGTGTATAGACAACTTCAAATCACTCCCATGTGCTCTTCCTCCTCATTATAGTTCACAATGAGTGCCTGGTATTCACTCATGGGTGATCGACGGCGTGACAGGAAGGTGGCGAGAAGCAAAGTCAGTCCGACAAAGACCACCGAGCCCACCCCAATACCCACGGCCATCCCCATAGAAGGCTTGTATTTGTTGCTCTTGTTTGGCGCCACGGTGGTGGAACTTGGCGTGGTTGTGGTCAATGCTATAAATAAGCACGACGCAACGTGAGAACGAAGAAGAGGAAGCCAAGGATGGTGCAACGCCGGGGTTTTGACACGAATGCATTCGGTGGCTCAAATATGTGGAGAATTCCGGACAGCAGGGACCCACCTGCAGTGCAATACGAGGGCTCAAGCTCGAGACAGGCTTTGTATTCGCTTGCGTAAGCGTGGGTCATGAGACAGTACCATTGTTGGGTCGAGTGTTCGATAACGTTAAGTCTCGAGCCAGCCTTTTGGATGTGCTGCTCGAAAAAGGCTTTTGCTGTGGCGTTGGACCAGATCTCGCAGGCAAGCCACTTCATGCCCTCGGCGTTCCATGTCAGCTTGGGATAAGCTTGCATGATATCAACCACTTGTGTGAATGCAGGTATGGTGGGCAGCAAGCCATCAGTACCATTGACTACCAATGGCGCACTGTAAAACTGAATAAAGGGGCCACACAAGCACACAGGCGAATTGTTGCAATGAGGAAGCCAAGGCGCAGACATGCAAACGTGCGCAGACTTGAAGTTTGCTGCACATGAGTGACGGCCAGCGTACACATGTTCACACCTTCATATTTGCAACTTGACTCGAGTTGGTATGAATCGCAACGGTGGCAAAATTCGGGTTGTTACCGAAGTTGGGGGTCAACGCGCAGGACAGAATGATGGGGGCGGACAAATTGACACCTGGCGGAGGGGCTCGGAACTCGGTTTTATGCAAGTGCCCAAAAAGAAAGGCCCGAATCTGTTCGGAGAAGGGGGCAAGAATTTCGTAGAAGGTTTGCACGTAATGCTCGGCCCATTCGTTCTTGACTTGATCGTCGGTATGAAAGTATGAGTCCAGCACAGGGGGAATGTGTCCAACAATATAAGCCTGACGATTGGTCTGACGAACGAGCTCAAGCTGTTTGATGAGCCAAGCAAACTGTCCATAAGGGTCGGGCAGAAGGCGACCAGTGGCGGGAAGGCGTTTGAAGGAGTAGAGCACTGTATTGATGGAGATGATCGTCAGGTGCTCGGTGACGTTTCGGGCCATATAACCACCGGTTTGCACATCGAGAGTTTCAGCTGGAGTGAGCACTGCTCGCCAAGCATCAGCCACAGCGCGCAGGAGGGTGTTATTGGTGCCGAGATCCATCTGATAGTCGACTAGGACGTCGTTGTTACCAAAGGTGTTTAGAACAGCCTCATGGGCTTCAGTCGCCGGTGAGTGGAGGCGTAGGCTGCGCTCATAGTGTGCATCCAGCAGAGTGGAGACGTTTTGCAGCGTGTCGTGAACCAGTTGCAAGCGTTTCGTGCTATCGGGAAAGTTTTCATCCATGTCGTGGCGCACGGAGTCTCCGGTGACAAGCACAAAGCCAGGGTCCGGCAGAGCCTAGCAAAGAGGGGCATGGCGGGCAAGTGAGAAGATTTTTGTTTGCTCGAGCCGATGGTGCTTGATACATAAAGAAGGAAAGCGGGGCGAGGGGTGGGGGGCAGGTAGGTGTTTTGAGTGCACTGAAAATATCCGAAAAATAGCTGAAACAAACGCACAAGCTTGGCTGCCTCAAAGGAGACGTTCAACAAGGCAAAGGGGGCATCACAATCAGAGCGCCCAAATTCGGGCCGAGAGTCTCCAACGCTACAAGTGTGAAACCATTGCACGGGTTAGTCATGCACGCCACATAATTTCCAGAAACGGACGCACTGGGTGAAGTGCCATTCCAATCAAACGATAAACAGACTGGTAGAGCTGACGAGTCTGGACTCAAGGGCAGACTGACTTTGAACTACAGGATGAGGTGTCGTCCAAATAAAAGTGATCATAGTGCACATCCGTGATCCAGAGGAATTCCGTGAAGGGGGAAACGTGCGGGGTTGTTGTTGTGCGCCACTCAGGCGTCTGTGTCGTCCCCTCGGCTGTCGTGGTTGTGGACGGTCCCGGCGTCAAGGTCTCGGTCGTTGTCCCCTCGGGCACCGGTGCTGCTGTTGTTGTTGTGCGCCACTCAGGCGTCTGTGTCGTCCCCTCGGCTGTCGTGGTTGTGGACGGTCCCGGCGTCAAGGTCTCGGTCGTTGTCCCCTCGGGCACCGGTGCTGCTGTTGTTGTTGTGCGCCACTCAGGCGTCTGTGTCGTCCCCTCGGCTGTCGTGGTTGTGGACGGTTCCGGCGCCAAGGTCCCGGTCGTTGTCATTCCCGCGAGTGTCGTTCCCTCGGTTGTCGTGTTTGCCTCTGTGAACAATTGTTGTTGGTCAGGGCCGGGCGGCAATTCAACGAGTGAGTCTACTCGATGCATCATCCCTCATGCAAGCACGCCACATTTAACTGATGAGCGCCCACCACACTCTCACCTGATACCGCAATCCAAGCGCCAGTTGGCTGTGTCAAGAGCAGCAACATGGACACCACACCGAGCCAGACACTTGCCCGACCGCGCTGGCGCATTCCTGCCCGACGCTGTGCCCCCATACTCCTGGTCGAACAGGCCACCGCCCGCATCGGACTTGATTGAACTAAAATGGACAATGACGGCGTGCTCTCTCTCTCTCTCTCTCTCTCTCTCTCTCTCTCTCTCTCTCGTGTTTCTCTTTCGTTTCTCTCTTCGCCCTGTGTCTCTCTTCGTTCTTGTAAGAAGAAAGTCTTGATCTCTGTCTGTCTCTCTTTCTTTTGTGAGTGAGTTGTCTGTCTCTGTCTGTGTGTCTCTCTTTTCACTCTCTCTCTGTCTTTTTGTCTCTCTGTCTCTGTCTCTCTGTCTCTGTCTCTCTGTCTGTCTCTGTCTGTCTGTCTCTGTCTGTCTCTGTCTCTGTCTCTCTCTCGTTGCGACAGGGCGCATCGGGGGTGGTTGGCTCGACGGTAGACACGGAGCAGTCGGCAAACTGCATAGAGGACACATTCGAAGCGCTGCAGCATCTCGCGTCCCGGTGACAGTGGCGCACGCCGATGGCTTTTGGCCAAGGGTGAAGAGAAACACTCACTGATCCATTCTTACAGCACAGCACATCTGGAAATGGAGGCGCTACTCAACGAGGCTTCCAGGTCAGATGGCCCCTCTCGACCACGCGCGCCTTTTCGTCTGCCTCGTGACCTAACAAGCTGCATGGTACTATGCGATTTGACTCGTTCAACTCATGACTGGTTTCTGGTTTGTTTGTTTTTGCCACCTCAAGGCTGCGGCTTGAGCTGCACCAGCGACTATCAGTGCTGGCTCACATGAAGGCAGGAAACCAACAGATTCAACTTGGTAAATCTTTTGCCGCCGTCGTCCTTGAGCAGTCGCCTGGCTTGATTTGGCTCAAGACTGCATTTTGGAACGCGTCAACAGCACTATCGAGGCCCTGGCACCGCAGCTCACCTTCACCATGGATGGTCCCTGCATACACAATGTAGAAAACGAGACAAGCCTGCAATTGCAGCGATTCCGTCAAATATACGACTTGCTCATGGACAAGCTGGCCAATGCAGGAGTGGATCGCCGCGAAGCGCTCTCCCCGTATGCTACCCTTGCCCTCTTCCCTGTTCTGCACAGCACAGGCGCTCGTACACGATTTACCCGCTCACTTGCCTCCCCCCCACTTCTCTCCTTCGACAGCCGGGTTGAAGAGCTTTATACCGAGCTCAAAGATATCACAGCCGCGTATCAAGCTCATTTGCGACAAAAAGACTCTGTGGTTTGTCGGTCTCACCTTGGTCTGGACGCTTGTCCGACACCAGCTGCAGCCACCTTTTTTTTTCGTATTTTTTTCCGACCTTCTGGTCCCTGCTTGCTTTTCTCAGGCACGCGAGGCTCGAGAGCGCGACGAGCTGCTGCAAGGTGGCATCCAACGCATGGTCCGGCAAGCGGTGCACTTGACTTTTTGGGATGGCCGTCGTCAAAAGCTGCCCTCCTCACAACCCTGTCCTCGACTACATGTGCGCCGTGTGGCAGGACTCGACCGCGCTTTTCATTGATGACGCAGACCTAGAACACCACGACCGATTGCTGGCTGCCAACACGGGCGTGGACGGTCTTTTGAATCGGGCCGGTGGCGTGCTCTCCGATCTCGCCTCACAAAAAGACACGCTCAAGGTAAGATCAGCTCCACAGCGATGTTGGCAAGACCCTTGACGCGCTCTCGTTTTCTGCTTTTTTTTCCTCACACGTTTGCTCAATCGTACCCAACACAGCGCATTCAACGCCGTGCTCTGGACATTGCCAATCAACTTGGTCTTTCCAACACTGTGATGCGATTGATTGAGCAGCGAACGGAGCAGGATCGCTACATTCTCTTTGGTGGCATGGCCTTGACCAGTCTTCTTATGATCCTCATCTACGTGTATTTTGGCTAGGTGGCTCGGGCGCACACATTACACGTGCCATTCATTAGAAAAGAAATTTGATTAACAAGCCTTACAATGTGTCATGTGGACAATGTCAAGTTAATCGCTTTTTTTGGTCGGTTCTGTGAGACAGAGCCGCTGGTGGGTGATTCGATCACAAGTCGGGGGTTGGGAGGGCCATCGCTTAGACGCTTGACACGGTCGCCTTGGTGGCCAGGGCTTGCTTCACTTGCCGCAGTTGCTGCATCATGTAGTCCTTCAAGGTCTTGTGAATGTACTCGTATTGTGGCTGTGCGCATGGCATTTGTTGGTCAGTGCAGGTTGCGAGTCCAAACTCGAAACACAGGTTCAGACCATTATTGATGCGCGTTCAGCTTACCAGGGCTTGCACCATCATGGTGCGCGAATGACGCATGTTGGCGACAACAGCACGAACATCAAGGTTCTCCAGGTCCGCATGATCCACGGCACGGAACAAACGATCAAGAGCAATAAATGTGCCCGTTCGGCCGACACCCGCAGAGCAGTGGACAACAATGGGGTGTTTGTTTTTAAGACCCGTGTACGAGCGCACCGCAGTGCGATACTCAATCATGTCCATCGTAGAGTCGGGCGCACCGTGATCGGGCTAAGTCGAATGCAAAGTGTCCCAAGAAGACAAGTGAGACAGATCAGCGACAGATCAGCGACAGATCAGCGACAGATCAGCGACAGACAGACACAGACACAGACACAGACACAGACACAGACACAGACACAGACACAGACACAGACACAGACACAGATACAGACACAGAAAAAGCAAGCGTGCCGACTAGAAACGACAGTTTGACGATGAGTGGGCCACGTACCCAGTTCAAAAACTCAAACTGTGCGATTTCACGAGTCTCGCCATCCTTTTGCAACTGGAAGACACGCTTGATATAGACCTTGTTCTCCTCTTGAGAGAGCGGGCGAACAATGACATCACCGTACTTCTGCATAAGCATCAACAGCAACCGAGCTGAGCAAGTCTGACACGGTGGGCATTCCCATCTCTTTCGTCTTGAAGGCAGAGATGAAGCGAACTGACCGTGGCAGCTTCGTCGGGCCAATACTGGTGGCACTTGACACGGTTGCCTTGGATCAAAGCCGTGACCATGACAATTGCCACAGCTTGTTGCTCCCAAATCATTTGCCAAAAGCTCACACAAGTCACAGGCAAAGGTCCCTGAGTGGCAATAAACTCTTTCGGGCCGTGATAGCCATCCACAAAGTTAGCGTTGATATAGTCAGTATTGTTGTTGTGTGACGTGGGTGCAACCTTGACACGGCTGTGGTCGTCTACGGATGGCATGAGCAAAGGAAAGGGATTCATCAAAATGGCCAACGCTGAAGGAAACCCATGCCACTGTGGAAACAGAGACAAGAGTCCATTGGAAGCTTTGCACGTACACGCAGTCACGTTGGAATAGCGGTTCAGCAGGCGGTTGTCACGAGTGGCTTGGGAAGTGTTGTCTGTGGGTTGATTGAAAGAGACGAATAACAGCGCCGAATACGGAATGAGAGGCGGTGTGCAAAACAGGTACTATGCCAATGCTTCAAAAGTGAGGGTATTGAATACGCACCATTTCCCTCGGTAATGCCTTCATACTCCTCAGCGTAGCCTGAGTAGCCCGAATCCGTGGGTTGGTCCAATTGTTGGATGCGGCGCATCAGGAAAAGCAAAGCATCATGCAACAAGCGCTGCTTCTCCTCTGATATTGCAAAAAGAAAACAGCAAAACGTTAACCAAAGCGTGATCTGTAAGAGTTGCGCCTCATGCAACACGCCACATCTGGCAGTCACGCCGCGACAAGCACCAACCAAGAGAGATTTTGGGCTCAGGTTGTTGCTCAGGTTCGGGCTGCTCCTCTGCTTCGGGTTCCTTTTCATCTTCCCAAGATTGTTTGTGCTGCCACTCGTCGCTGGGTGCCATCATATCCAAGGGATCAAAGTCACCATCGCCGCCCATTGCCATTTCCTCCTCATCGCTATCCGATTCTTCAGCGGCAGCCTTCTCCGCAGCAGCCTTCTCCGCAGCAGCCTTCTCCGCAGCAGCCTTCTCAGCGGCGGCCTTCTCAGCGGCGGCCTTCTCAGCGGCGGCCTTCTCAGCGGCGGCCTTCTCAGCGGCGGCCTTCTCAGCGGCGGCCTTCTCAGCGGCGGCCTTCTCAGCAGCAGCCTTCTCAGCGGCGGCCTTCTCCGCAGCAGCCTTCTCCGCAGCAGCCTTCTCCGCAGCAGCCTTCTCAGCGGCAGCCTTTTCAGCAGCAGCCTTCTCAGCGGCGGCCTTCTCAGCGGCGGCCTTCTCCGCAGCAGCCTTCTCCGCAGCAGCCTTCTCCGCAGCAGCCTTCTCCGCAGCGGCCTTCTCCGCAGCAGCCTTCTCCGCGGCGGCCTTCTCAGCGGCGGCCTTCTCAGCGGCGGCCTTCTCAGCAGCAGCCTTCTCAGCGGCGGCCTTCTCAGCAGCAGCCTTCTCCGCAGCAGCCTTCTCCGCAGCAGCCTTCTCCGCAGCAGCCTTCTCAGCGGCAGCCTTCTCAGCGGCGGCCTTCTCAGCGGCGGCCTTCTCCGCAGCAGCCTTTTCCGCAGCAGCCTTTTCCGCAGCAGCCTTCTCAGCAGCTTCGGCGGCGGCCTTCTCCGCAGCTTCGGCAGCAGCCTTTTCAGCGGCAGCCTTTTCAGCGGCAGCCTTTTCAGCGGCAGCCTTTTCAGCAGCTTCGGCAGCAGCCTTCTCCGCGGCAGCCTTCTCTGCAGCTTCGGCAGCAGCCTTGTCTGCGGCGGCCTTCTCCGCGGCCAGACGCTCTTCCTCTGCCTTACGCTCAGCTTCAAGACGCTCCTGCTCGGCCTTCATCTTCATCTCTTCAGCCTTGCGAAGCTCCTCTTCCTTGGCCTTGCGTTCGCGCTCCTTCTCGGCCTCCCGAATTTTACGGTCGCGCTCCTCCCGCTCCTTGAAGCGACGCTCCATCTCCTCGACACGCTTGCGTTCAGCCTCTTGTCGGGCAGCCTCTTCCATTTCGCGCTGACGGCGGAGCGCCTCGCGCTCCTTGGCCTCGCGTTCCTTGTCCTCCTGTCGCGAGGTCAAACAACGCCCGAACTTTAAGACGGCGATGGCTGCAAAACGATTGCGTTCACCTTTCAGTTGGTAACATACCTGCAGCTTCTGGCGCATTTTCTCAATCTGCTCTTGCTCGCGACGCTCCAGGGCTACACGCTTCTCCTCTTGCTATCAGCATCGGCATGGCGAGCAGCATGCATTCATGGGCACCAGGTGACGGCACCCCAGAGTAACACGGGGACAGTCTGGCAAAAAAGAGCAGAGATGGCTTACACGACGTTCAAGTTCTTTGCGCTCTTGCTCCAGGCGTTGCAGTCGTTCATCGCGCTTGCGCTGGGTTGACGGCACATTAGAATGGGGACATGAGGCTTCATGATGGTGTCGTGCACAAAGCTGGGCACTTTGAAGTGTCTGAGCTGCCAACGACTTCTGACCTTGGCCTCTGATTCGGCCGCTTGGGCAGCAGCGCGACGCTTTTCCTTCTCGGCACGCGCCTTTTCCAGAGCAGAAGCATTGAGCTGTAGCAGAGGGCGGCCGACATACATCAGCACAAAGGACAGGTGATGTGCATGCCAGCATGCGAGGGTCCAGCACCTCCGGCTCAGCAGGGACAGGCAGCCCGCCCGCAGGTGGATATAGAAAGCAAGGGCGCTGATCATTACGTACTGGTTTCTCCTGCTGCAGCTTGGCAGCGCGGATTTGCTCGGCCTCTTGCTGTTGGCGGCGGTTGTTTTCAAGCATCTCAGCTTCACGCTTCTTGGCGGCAGCCTTGGCCTTGCGCTGACGCTCGGCTTCTGCGGCGGCTTCAGCCTCGGCTTCCTTGCGCTGATGATGGCAAACCAGGTGGGCGAGAGTCAAAGGGGCGCGACCTGGTCTTCGTTCCCGCAGGCCTGCAAGTCCTGTGGAGAGCTGATGCGAGCGATTCAATGCAGCCTCACCTTGATATCCTGCTCAAGGGCGATGCGTTGAGCCTCACGCTCACGGCGGCGGCGCTCCTTCTCCTCGGCGGAGATCACGGTGCGCGATGCACTGTTGCGACGCTTGCGTGGGGCCTGGGCCGGGGTGGCTGGAGCAGCAGCAGTGGCACCCTTGTTCGCCTGCTTGCTCTTTGGGGATGACTCTTCCTTGGGTTTGGCCATCCAATTCACGGCAACGAAGACCAGGGCCACGACGGCCAAGGCCCCGCCCATCAAGAAAAGCGGCGTCATGACGACTCTTTCAAACAGCGATGGCTCAAGCTCGCGGAAAGATCAGGATCAAAGAGTGGGGTTTGTAAGCAAACCCCAAAGCCTTTGCGTCCAAAAAAAAAAGTCCTGTGACCTGTGTGTGCCCAGAAAACAGAGAGAGAGGGACCGGGACAAGTGAGCATCGGATATAGGGCCGAGCTACAGAAAGAATGGCCAAAGAACCCTAGAGTACCGCGTACTCTTGGAGCCTGATGCATTCAATTTCTGATCCAGCATGGCAGTGAACCGCCAAACGCCGCCGAGGGTGCCGCCACTGACCTTTTTCGTCGCACTCTCAACCACCAAAAGGAGAAGCAGCAAGGGGGGAAAGAAAAAGGCTGAAAAGGGAAAACAAAAGAAGAGTGTGAATGTCAGTGGATTCAAGAGAAGAGAGAGAGAACAAGAGAAGAGGAGAAGAGAGAGAGAGACAAGAGAGAACAAGAGAGAGAAAAAGAGAGAGAACGAGAGAGAGAACGAGAGAGAGAACGAGAGAAGAGAGAACAAGACAAGAGAGAGAGAAAACAAGAGGGAAGAACACAAGTAACCGTTGGACAAGGCGGACTTTCGTGTTGCATTGTTTTCTCGCAAGCATTGGGGGCGTTGTGAGAACAGGGGGGTCACGGTTGTATGTGTGTCAAACTTAAAGTGCTATACTTTGACCCCATTTGAATCTCGAGGGGTGCTCTTCATATTCGCGAAGCGCACCGTTCAGAACACGCGTTTTCTATTCCTCTTGTGTCGACTATGTCAGAAGAATTATTCTGAAATTGTTATGGCGTGTTCTGCGGACTGCGACTCTGGACTGCGGCTGGCTCCAAGTCTGGCGCCAACCACGCAAGCAGAGTCGATTGATATGACTACGTTCTCGGGACGGCCCCGTGACGGCGTACCCAGTACGATCAGTACGAGCATCCCAGCTCGAATGGATGGCCATGCAAGCCACTTTTGGCGCCCACAAAGAGGCTCTGGCAGAAGGGCGTGACATCAAATACCAAGGATTGAGGAAAGCAGAAAGAGTCGACAGAGACTGAGACGACCCGAGAGCAGAAAGAGACAAGATTGAGAGCATACAGACACAGAGGCAGAGACAGAGAGACAGAGAGGCAGAGACACAGACAGAGACACAGAGACAGAGGTAGACAGAGAGGTAGAGAGACACACACACACACACAAAGAGCCTTAAAGAGAGAGACAAAGAGTGTGTTGCGTCCGTAAGTTTCGTGTTTGTATTTTCTATTTTTGGCCAAATCAGGTCTTGGGTTTGGTAGTCGTTGAGTCTCGTCGACGGCAGTCGACGGCAGTCCGGCGCTTGTTTCACTGCGGTGGTCCGGGCCAAGGCTGCTGGTTGAGCCTTGTCTTTTTTTGATGAGAAGGTACGCTGGGTGGCTGGATGCAAGGCTTTTGACAGTATGATGCGGGTCATGCAGCCAGGACAAACTTGTGCTTGGCCTCACTCAATCACTGACAATTTATGTGATGGCGGCCCTGCCTAGGCGCGCGACTGCGCAAGCGAGCAGCACAAAAGGTTCTACCCTTGCTCCTGGCGAGTGAAGACACTGCTTTGCCACCCCTATTCCGCCCACCGGGCGAGCTTTGGGCTCGCCCAGAACACAGCCCAACAAGCACAAATACGATACTGCTTGTGTGACGTGCCCGCAAAACTGCCGTGCCCGCAAAACTGCCACCATGAGTGACACTCAGGTACTGAGCAACTGTCGCAAGCTTTCGACAGCGAGGGGCTGATCGTGCTAGCTCTCCGCCATCCCGCTCCACCCCCTGACTCTCATTCGCTCCACCCTCCTGACTCTGTCCACGCAACGACTTGCATGCCTGGTCGGGTCCTCATCTTGTGTGTGCGGCTGTGCACATTGATGTGCGCCTGCAGAAGATCATCAATGATCTCAAAGACATGGGCTTTCCCATTTCCGCGGTGAGGCCCCTTTGCTCTGCGTCTGCCTTTGGGCTACCCAGTCTTTGCTTGCCTTTTTCTTCAAATATCACCCTCACCCTCGCATGACTGTCGGTCGCATGGCCCAGATCCAGCGCGTTCACAAATCAGGCATGACTTTCGAAGCCACGCTTGACAAGCTACTAGCTGGTGACGTATGTCTTCTTACTTGCTCATCCCACCCTGGCTGAATGCATCGACTCTTTGACTAATATCTCAGTGCAGCCCATCTTAGTTTTCCCGGTGTTTTTTTTTTTTTTTTTTTTTATCTCGGCTCTCTACTCCTGGCTTTTCCTGATCAACCACTGACCCTTGCTCGCATTCCTCAGATTGGTGACGACATTGATGTCGATGATGGGGATTTGGAATCTCTTGATGTGGTAATATTTTGTAGTTTGGGCGGTCGTCCTGCTATGCAACCGACCGGTGCTGTGTGACTTGTTGTTGGCCTTGCTTACGTGCTGATCTTAAATGCATGCCGAAACTGCGCAGCCCTCGGAGGACCACAACCTCAATGTGAATTCTGGCTTTTCTGAAGACCACACCATGAATACTGATGCCGATGAAGATCCCTTTCACCGCAATGTTGACGCCATGGAAGACAGTGAGTGCCCGCCTTGGCCAGATCCGCATGCTTAAGAAGCCGATGCACCGCTCCGCACCTCCAAAGGCGGTGCACTTCCGAAGTCACTGATCTTATTGCCCTTTACAACTGGGGCGTGGTTTAGATGCACACCTAATGCAAACGGCACCGAATCTTAGCGATGAAGCCATCAAGTTTGTATTGTGCTTTACCCTCGCCCTCATTGTCCCTTTCATTTTTTTTTTTTTGGTTCCATTGCTGACCATGACTGTACCTGCTCGTCATGTCCTTTGCAGCAATGACTTTAATGCTCACATCTCTCGGTCCAAGTGCGTTTGAGCCTCAGGCTCGAATGTAACCCCATGCTCGCACATTACCAGCGCATGCTCTCATCCCTGTCAAAATGCAGCTCGCAGGAGGGTCCGGATTCGCCGCTGCCCGTCAGCAACCAACGCGACGAAAAGCTGGTGACGATTCGTAGCGCCATTGAAGAGGTGCGATGCGTTTTGGCCAATGTATGAGCTTGAGCAGCCACACACGCCTCTCAATGATTGGTGTCTCGTCAATGGCAGGGCGCACCTTACCTTAGTCTCGACCATCGACTGCTCGAGCCAGATTATGAGACCAACAACGTCCAACTCGACCTCAACTGGACTGCACTAAAAACCCTCCAACGCCCCGAGGTACACTCGACACACAAAGCTTTGTCCAATCGATTCCACCGTGTCACACAAAAATAACTTGGTCTTGGGTCTGTGGCATCGCTCACATTTATTCGCTTTCATCTCCTTCTCTCAGGATGGGCCTTATCGTGTTCCAGAGGTGCTCATGACCACCATCGAATCGCAGCTGCAGTGAGCCTTCACCGCACTCCCTTACCATCTGTGGCCCTGCATAGCCATGACCGGCGCAACAACTCTCATATCGCTGCATTCCGCCATTCACGCCACTGTGTATGAACTTGCAGGGGTCGATGGTCAATTTTGGTGCTTCAAAATGAACCCTTGGGGGTAGCAATGCAGGCCGCGATCCTAGCGCTCAATGAAACCGATGCCCTCCACGCTGACGCGCAACTCAATCGTTTTTTGGCCGTCCTCCTTCCGGACGCCTTTGACAAGCTTTTGACGTCAAGCGTATGTCCAGACGCTGCACCTCTTGCGTTCACAACCACGGACTTGAAGCAATTCCTGGCTTATTTGACCCAACATACTGCCTTTGCCATGTTCACCCACTTGACCGTGATAACACCTTCCCTCTTGCCTGCAAGCCATGTCTCACGGCGTTTTTATTTTGTTCCATGTCTTCATTCAACTTAACAATGCCTGCAGGCGCTTTACAATTGGGATTTAAGCACCTTTCAGCGCATTCAGCGGCTCATCAATATACTTCTTCGCCTGTGCATCAAACTAATCCCCTACGACAACGTCATTGTCGGCGACATGCTTGCCAAGGTCAAGCGATTGACAGAGAACTTGTTACATCACCCATGCTCTGCTGCAGAAATAGTCATTCTCACTGGGCTCACTCGGTGGGTTGCTGATGGAACCTCATTTTCAGGTTTTCTCTGTGAAGAGCACCTTCAACGTGAAAACGCGTCATTACGCATCCATCTATGACACCATCTTTCCACGTATGTACCAAAGGCGAAGGCTGCAATCACACGCATGCGATGCCAGAAAGGTTGCAGAACAACTGATTGGGAGCCCAGCCGCAAACCCTTCACCTGTGTCTCAAATTGACAATGCTATGCGCTTTCAGAGGAAAATGTCATTGCGTATGCCCGCCCCCGCACTGCTCAACTGGCAACCTCGCATGCCTGGTTGGCGGACAATTTAAATCTCTTCGCAGCCCTGGTGCGTGGTGAAGTCTAATGACTATATTGCCCGCCTGCCTGCCTGCCTCATGCGATACACATCATGTTTTTCGTCATTGCATGGTGCTCTTAGGGCGGTTTCTCGGCCATCGTGGGGCGTTTAGCGCGTGCGGACATCACAACACCTTTGGCATGCGCGCTTGTGACGTAAGAGAGAGCTGGAGCTATGTCCCAAACTTGACATTCTTTGACCTTTTTGGCACCACGCTGTTCTACATCTTGTGGGGAGGTTGTGTGGCATTTTGGTGCTCGCTCAGCTTGCTTTTTGTCACGTGGGTTGCTCGATATTCAGGCCGTTCGCGTGCATTGACGCCGTGGAGGGAAACATCATCTCCTGCTTTGAAGCCATCTTCGCAAGCACCGTCAACTTGGTGGAGTAAGTGCTTCTGCATCGAACACCCAAGCCACATCTCATGTTCGAGCACGTGTTTTGTGAAGACTGTGCCGCCTCTGAGTTTTCTCTGACGCCGGCCCCGCAGACACTCCGACCCATTGCGTGAGGCAGCAGCTGAAAGCAACGCGTGCGCAAAACTGTTGGAGATGCTGTATGACCTGGCTCAGGACGCTCGCAAGAACCAGGTGAGTTGATATTTTCGTCTACCACAGCTCTCTCCGCCATCGAGTTGCCTCCCGAGTCTGCGGCAAACTTGGCATATACCTGTTTTTGTTTTTGTTTTTGTTTTTAAAAAAAATACGCAATGCCTCATTCTTGCTTCAACTGTTCTCATGATGGTCTGTATCGTCACTGCATTGTGCGTGACTGCTTGTGCCTGTGTTAGCTGTTGCAACTGCGCCTTGGACGCATCATCAAGCTTCAAGGCTCAGGCATGCAGCACCGCATGCAAGGCCTGACTGAGGTCGGATTTTTGCGATTGCTTTGATTAGCAGTCATACAGTTGGCCCACGCCTTTCCATTCGACGCTGTGACCTCACTCGCCCTGGATCAGCTTTGCAACTTGTGCGACCTGTGCAGTACTGTCCCTTCGATGGCCGCCCAAAGCGAAAACGTCGACGAACCCAACCCTGACTTTTCAGATCTGCACCAAAATGGCGTCGTTCAACGCCAGCGCCTTTGTGATTGGATCAATCATCACCACGTACGTCTTGACGGATTGATCAGTCTGTTGAGTCCTTGTGCGCACTCGACCCTGAGACCGACCCAACCTCATTCATACATTTTTTTGCCTTGTAGATTCTTGAGCGTGCTCTACAAGACGGCATGCACCAAACTCAATATGTCGAGCGGTGGGTGCAGGCATTAGGGTTGGTCAGTGGGTGTCGTGCCTAGTCTCTCACATGCAATGCCTGTTCAATCTCTTCTTCAGCGTGCAAGAGATTCTGAGTTTTGTTGCCCGCAGTCGCAAGTTGCAAGCCCCGTTGATCGATGCCATTTGGGAGGCCCAGGAGGGCCAGCATGCCTCTGTGATCAAGTACGCCGACCTTGTGTCATTTTTTTCTCTCTGCGTGTTTTCCTGTGTGATCTTTTGTTGGTGTGGTTCAACTCTTTTTGTTTTGTTTTGCGCTTTGCACCCTTGGTTTTCCTGTCTTGGCTTGGGCGCCCCACGTGGCTTGATTGTACTCACACCGCCTGCTTGCTCGCAAATGAATGTCCGCACCCATTCAGCAACGTTTTTGATATGATTGCATCAACTTCATATGATTTCTCAGACGAGCTGTTGCAACGTTTTTTTGAAAAATTTCGTGATTTGTGGGTTCGCGTCAACGCCGAAAATAACTCCAAGCTGCTCAAGCTCTGCTTTGAGGTCTGTTTCTCCAGCAGTGTCTGCTTTCTGTTCACGGTGCTTGGCCTTCTACCCAACCTACCCAACCTTTCCATCATGCCCTATCCAATCCTCTATGGTCTATGGTGCGATTGGGGCTGTTTCATCTGATCAATCTTCTGATTTGAACTCGTTTGATTCAATGGGTAGTTTCTGTCCGCGCTGGTGCGTGGCATGACGCACAAGAACAATGAGAACGTCGTTGATCTCATGTGGAGCCTTGCCACTGATGTACGGACAATGCCGGGCGTGCGCCTGCAGTTTACTGTTTTGCCTCCATTATATTGATGCTGACTTGTAATGCCTTACTTGTTGGTCCGTTGTATTAGGCCAACACGTCTTGGTATGCCCGGGATCAAGTGCTGCGCAACATGGTGAAGTTGCTCCCTTCCCGGCGTAGGGATGTGAGTGCAGATGAAGCACATCCTGGACCTTCCCTGCGTCAGATCTGGATGAAGCGGTAGGTCACAATTATCTGTGCAGCAGCAGCCATTCGTCAGGAGATCACTGCCACCCTCAGTCGCACCATTCGCCAAGCCTCAACTGTTTTGTTTCGGGCCAATAGCTGTCTTCAATGCTGCCAAGAACAGAGAAATGCTTTAGCAGCTACCACTCTGCTTGGCTACTTGCCCAAAGCCTCTGTGGTGGGCGTGGGGAGTTTTTACAACAACTACGATGAAGACCTTGTGCGTAGTCGCCGCGGGATTGAGGCTCATGTTGCAAAAATTTCGCTTTTTTTTTTTTTTTTTTCTTTTTTTTTTTTTTTTTTTTTTCGTTTTTTGCCTCAACCTCAAACTCAACATTCTCTCCATTCCTAGCGTGCGCTGGTTCGATCGGATGACGTTATCAACGTCATCGTTGCCAATTTGAAAGCCTATTGGGCCCATTGTCGCGAGGTGAGTATGTGACATCCTACTTGTGCATTCTGTTCGATGCTTCGAGTTGCGATTCTCATTTTTATGCCGATTGCTTCTTCCGCTTGGGCTTGTATTTTTATCCTTGTCCTTTCGTTGTTTGTATGCTCGTTGTTTGTTTTTTTGGGTTGTTTGTTTTTCATTGGTTTCACCAGGTGCTTCAAGATCAACCTGAGAACGAGGATCCAGACACCATCCTTTTGGATGTCCTTTTTGATGGTGTGGCGTATGCTGAAGTTGTTTCAAAGTACCTGGATGCCATTGCTTGCATTCTCAAGGTTTGAGATGATGCTACAAAATGCTGAAATGCTTTTCGTCGGCACGCTTGCATTGAACTCATTTTCAACTTTGGTGAATGCTCCTGTGCTTTGTCCCTAGGGGACTGAGTTGAAAATGACCTGGAGCCCTATTGCCCACCTGTGGTCCTATTACGTTGAAAACAGAAACTGCGAAGCGGAGATCAACTTATGTTTGTTCAGTGTCAACATTATCTGGCAGATACTTCTTGGTCAAGGGCCATTGAGCATCTGGCTCCTCACCATTCGTCTTGCTGTACTGCTTTGCCCTCGTCGTATGCACTTTAGGGATGACTTGGCTGGAGACCAACTATATGCAGCTGATGATGAACTGCCGGCGTTTGCTTTTGGAAGACACCCTACTGACCATGCCCGTCGCGTCATTCGACAAGAATTTATGCTTGCGTAAGTATGCAAGCGGCGCGTTCTCCCATATTTTCTTGCGCGTGCGCGTCATGTATCCGGCAATATCCTCATGACGTTGAAAAATATCCTTCTGGTGTAGTTTTCAAGTCTCTGTTTTTGCAGGTCAATTATGATGAGCATCGGCTCTCCTCGGCTCGCCTGAATCTGGTCCATGTGCAGCAAAGCCACTTGATCGGTCTCGACAAGTTGTGGGAACTCGGTGAGCTGAACGAGCACGCTCAAGTGCATGCCTGACTCGGTGATCTCTCCATACCCCACATTCACATTGAAGCGCTCACCCGACTTTGGCCATGCGCAGCTCTCGAAGGCACGGAGGACGTTGCAAACGAAGTACAGCAGCTGATTGGCGTGTTGTACGATCGCATTTCTGTCGGTGACATGTATGTCTCAACGCTAAACAGTGTTGTTCTCTTCTAACAGTGGCGGCCTGTTGCTGTTTTGGTCATCGTGTGCGTTACGCCTTGCGATTTGAAACTCACGAGTTGGTCAATCGCATGTACCCCCCACCCACCCTCTGTGCTGCCTGTGTGTACAGCTTGGAGCACCACCAATTGGGCTACTTTTTTGATGTGCTGGCGCGCTTCATGGGTGCTCTCAATGCCCTAGGACTTCCCATGCAAGCTGTTCCCGTACCACCACAACTCTCCTATGTAGTTTTGCGCGACACTGTGCATGAGGAACAAGTGGGCTCCGATGCGGTCAATCAGAGCGCCAACAGCGTCCTCGACCCTCAAAAGCAAGGTGCGTTTGGTTTGATTTGTTGTTTTGTTTTTGTTGGTTTGTAATTATTGGTTTGTTTTGTAAAGAAGCAGCTTTTGGTCCTGCTCGGTTTGTTCTTGCAATGTTGTTCACGCACGCTGGACAATCAAACAGAGAGCGAAAACGTTGAGAGCTGGACCACTGGATCAAAACATGCTGATGCCCGCCAAGTTGACAAAAACGGTGACATTCATCGCAACAACAGAGGCGCCAGTCCAAGTGACACGGGCGAGAATGGCGACGATACAAATTCGGCAAGAACGGGACGACGCGGCGCCCTCTTTGAAACCGACGAAAATGACCCAGGGCTGCAGGGCAACGATGATGACCCAGCTGCATTTGCGGTTGGCCGCCAATCACTTGCCGCGGCAGGCACCGTAGTCGGCACAAGCATGGCCGGGCCCAGCAATCATCTGCAACCCTCATTCGAACCGCAGCATGAGCCAATCACTGAAGACAACTTTGACAGCAATAAGGCATCGCGTCGAAACTCACTGCAGTCCACGGGTGACATGAATGATTTTGAAGACATGACCTACGATTCCCAGTCACTGCCTGCGGATCCAAGTCGCGCGAGTCCCATGTCGGAGTGGAGCAAAGAGGCGCCCCCATTAATCCAGACTTCCGAGTCAAAATCACATCCAGAACTGCAAGGACAAGCACAGTCTGAAGCTGATGGACTCGATCGCGTTGACGAGGCGCAAGACGCTTTCCCGCAAAAAATGCCTCAAAATCACGAGTCTGACTCGGCAACCACATCGCGCACGACCTCGATTGAGCAATGCGTCGAGCCACATCATTTTGAGGCGAGTGATTTCATGACCAGCTTGCTGCGTGTTACGCGCTCTTTGGCTATTTTAGCCGACATTATCAAGGTGAGGCTACATGTCGCTTCTACTGTCCAGTCTTGAGTGTTTTGCAGCCACATGCTGTCCGTATTGGTTGAGCCTTTGCATCATCTTTGGTCCGACCGGCTTCCAGTACTTGCGCTTCATCTTACAAAGAACTCAACAAATTATAATTGGGCGCTCGCAGAGCCATAACGATATGAATGAGGTGTTGCGCTCTGAGCTCCCCCATGCGTGCGCACATCGCGGCCGTGATGTGCTACTGACTGTTCAGCAGCGTGATGGCCGCTGTCGCTTTCTTGTTCGCGCACACACCCATGAACCTGCCATGTTCATCCGCAACCAGGTGTGTGTACCAAACTCGATGCACCAGCCGACCTGCCTCGGGCTCGCGTTTGAACTCTTGGTGATGTATCTCCATGGCTTTTCCTGCCTCGTCCCACGTGTATGTAGATTGCCAACTTCTTGCAGCAACAGGTACAGAGCGTACATCTGAGCATCAACGACCAATACTTGCGGAGCAGCGACTTATCTAAGTCGCTTCGAGAACTAAGCGTGACAAGTGATGCCATTGTAACCGTGTCAGAGGTGTGTTCCGTGCACTCTGTGACACTAGCGAGGCAGGCTAGCAGCGCCATGCTTCTGCCCGCTTAATAACTGTGTGGCATTGTATCGCAGACCTATTCCACAAGCTCCTACTACTATCAAAAGGTTGGTTGCGCTGGTACTTGTGTGTCTTGCATGAGTGTGTGTCTGTGTCTGTGTCTGTGTCTGTGTCTGTGCCTGTGCCTGTGTTTGTGTTCTTCCCCTCTGCCGAGTGCACGCGCCTTCTGCGACGTGGACTTGTGCCCGTGCACAAAGGAAGCATTGCCATGATACCCCAGTTGCTGACGTGCCTATACAATGCCTCGCCCATCGTTTGCACAGACGGACCCCATTGACCCTGTAGGCACCTGTGGCAATTCGCTGCGCACTTGCGCTGACAAAGAGGATATCCTACCGGGTGGCCTCTTGTGCGCCATGGCCCCAGTCATGGAAGCACTCGTACGCCTTTTGTCGTTGGGGACGCCACGCCAAGCGAGGAATCTCGATCTTAGGCTCGTCGAAGAAGCAGCCAGGAATTGCACCAAGCAAGCCCTGGCAGTGCTGAAGGTTGTCAACACCCAACAAGAGCTTCTCGACCGACTGAGTCGTGCTCTTACAGCCACGTATGACATGCAGCCAGAGCCAACTGCCACGCTTCTTTTCGAGGTGCTTACTGAAGCACCGCCCCATCAGTCAGGTCCGACCTGCCAGAGAGTGTGCGGCCGTGAAATCAGACTTGACACATTCTTGCCTGTCCTCAATGTTGAATCCCTCCCTCCTCCATTTTTGCATGCTTTTGGACTCATCCAGCCGCGTGACCCGTTGCTCTAGAGGAAAATGGGCTCTATGAGCAACACTTCCGACCGTCCGAACAGTGTTCAAGCTTGGCCTTGGTGTATCGCCTGCGTGCTCTCAAGCAGCTGTTGCAGCCGGCATATGTGTGCAACCGAGACGAGGCCATGACTCAAATGAGACTTCGCTGCGCATTCCTCAAGAGCCATGCCGCCCAGACACTGTTTGCGCTACTGCAGCAACCTTTTGACAACGTGTCTGACGCGCGCGAGGCTTCATCCTTTCTCGAGATCAAAGTCATTTGCCTGGATACCATTTTGGATGTGATGCGCCAGGCGCTTGCCCCCAGCACAGAAATTGTTGTGCCGGTAATGAGTGCAGTGCGCTCGCAAACCGGGGATTTTCGAGGCACAGCGCTCATTGAAGACGTAGCGGCAGGGGCAGCTGGCGACGGGGTTGTGGTCAGCTTTCAGTATCCCATGCAAGACGGTTTGCAACTGGTGCCAGAAGAAGCCCACAGCAGCGGCGCCCGCGCCATGCCGATGGAGCCTGACTTGACGCGCCAACTCTTTCAAAACCGCTCCTTCAATGATGAGTTTTTCCAATGCTGCAAGCGCTTGGTTTGCCAGGCTTGTCGCCAGGAGTTTTCTCAATCAGGCGAAGATGGCTCAGCAATACGAGGCCCGATGCGACAGGATTCACAGCTTCTCGCCACTGTCACGCGTCCTTCAAGCCCGGCCGTCCGCCTCATTCATCAGCTTGCGCTGGATCTAATGCAGCTGAGCGTGCAAGCTGGGTTGACACGCCCCTCAACCCTGGGCCTTGATGGCAGTGACCGAGACTTTTTACTTCTCGGCCTTGTCCACGCTTCCCCTGCCATCTTTCGCAGCCGTTTTGGCCGTTTCTTGCGCCACGCAATGGGTCTGAACCTTGAAGAAGGTACAGCTAGGAGCGACCCGCACCCGCTAGCCGTGGCACCTTTGGAAGAGGCCGAGGTGGCTTCAATCGCGCAGCGCGTCTTTGAGGTGCTGTACGACGCAGTTCCAGCATGTTGGGAACCAGCCCCAAGCGATTCCGGCCGCTATGAGGAGCTTTTGGGACTGCTTGTCGATCTGCTGGCACGGACGCAAGTGGAGGCTACCAAGGCCCACGGGGAACCGATGCCCCTCGATCCCCAGCACATCTTTGAGCGCGAGGCGGAGTGGTTACAACGCTTTGTCGCGTGTCGCGATGCCCGTGCGGGCGCTGCACACGAACATGGAGATGACCCTGGTGCTACGGCCCAGGGCGCTGTGGCAATGAGCGAGGATGAACAGCAGCCCTTTGATCGCCATGAGACGAATCCGTCACCGGGACGCTTGCAAGCACCAACGCCCAAGGCTTCCACGGCTCGCTTTTTGGAGGGCCATGTCAAGCTCTTCAAGGAGGCTTTTGGACGCACTCACGCCGAGTATTGCGCAGCCTTTGTCCAGGATCATAACTTTCACATGTTCCTGCTGACCACCGCTTTGTTGGGTGCGGGCAGTGCGCTGCAAGCGCCACAAGAGGCGCCAACCAGCGCCGCGCCTCTGTTTGTCGATGCTAGCATTCGCGATACTCTCTTCTCGCTGTTGGCAAGCATTGTGCAAGTGTCCGTTCCTGCGTTGAACGAAGTTTGCACGTGGTGCAAGACCCACATGCTCGACCCAGTCATCCCTCATGGTGTGGGCTGGACCGTGCAAATCGAGCGCCGCCAACATGCCGTCGGGCTTCGCAATGGCGGTGCCACCTGCTACATGAACTCACTTTTTCAACAACTCTTTATGCAACCCTCTCTACGCCGTGCCCTCATCGACATACCAACGCAAACGCGCGGCTTCTTTGCCCAGCAGGTACGTGTCCATGCTACCAACGGACTGCGTGTTGCCTACATGCCCTTGCACGTGTCGTTGGCATACGTGAGAAGAGAGGAGGAGGGATTTGGTTCAGAATCGGTCAAGTCGTTGTTTGGTAAACATGTTTGCTGAACGCCACCCACATACGCTGCGATGGCTCGTCTCTTACTATGTGCTATTGTGCACGCTTGCTCATGGATTACGGCTGGCTACCTTTTTTTTTTTTTTTTTTTTTTTCTTTTTTTTTTTTTTTTTTTTTTTTTTTTTTAAAC
>NW_001865057.1:367387-385406 GCF_000002865.3 Monosiga brevicollis MX1
ACAAGGATGGGCAGGATACTCAGGCTGATGGGGTGAACGAACAAGCTCAACCCCAGGCGCTGGCTCAGAGTAACAGTGATACGGCTCAGCTCAGGCTCAGCATGGACGACCGCCTGGTCGATAAGTATGTGCACGGCGCGCAAACGGAAAATACGCTGCTACAACTGCAACGCATATTTGCTCACTTGAACAGCGACGCCAAATCGGTCAGTCTTGGCCCTGATCTGCTCACTTCTCCCCGCTTGGAACGTATTCGCGTACACGCTGTCCGGATCCTCGGATCCTGCCATTGCGACTTTTCAGCTCAGTCGAAATCTGTGGTCTGTTGTTGGCTGTGCTTGGGACTGCAGTTTTATTCGCCGGAGCTGTTCTGGGCGACATTCAAATTGTGGGGCGAGCCCATCAATGTGCGAGTGCAAAGCGACGCTGTGGAGTTTCTTCAAACACTGGTGGACCAGACCGACGAATTGCTGCAATCAGCTGGTGCGGCGCCAATTTTGGCGCCCCTCCTCAAGTTTGAGATGATAACCCAGATCATTGGTAAATCGTGCCGTCATACGTCTGAGCGACACGAGGACACCTTCAACCTGTCGCTGCCCGTCATGTCCCACGACACAATGCACGAGGCACTGCTGGATTCGGTCCAAGGGGAGATGTTCACAGGCGCCAACCAATATCGCTGCCAAGAGTGCGGTGTCAAGGTGGACGCCATGAAACGCTCATGCATCAAAACGCTGCCCCCCATGCTCATGGTACAGCTGAAGCGCTTTGGCTATGATCTGCAAACATTCCAGCCCGTTAAACACAACGTGCGCTTTGAATTTCCTCAGGAGCTCGATCTTGAGCCGTACACTTATGGTTATTTGACGCAAAAAGAACGCCAGGAGGCACAAGAGGCGGCCAGTGACGCAGACAATGCCGCAGATGCTGTTGATCTTGGTCCAGCCAACTCTGAAGGGGTTTCCCCAGCGGAAATTCCGCCCTGTTGCAAGTATCGCTTGCAGGGTGTGGTTGTGCACATGGGCAGTGCCAGCGCCGGACACTACTACAGCTTTTCTCGAACTCGCGAGACCCCAACGACGCTGGCTGATGGGAGCGCTGGCAAATGGCTCAAATTTAACGATGAGCAGGTGACTGAGGTCATCGTCAATCGCGATTTGTGTGAAGACCAGTTTTACGGTGGTGGAACTACTTACAACACAGAGTATGGTACCTTTGAGAAGAATTACTCGGCCTACATTCTCGTGTATGAGCGCCTAGACGTGCTGGAAGAGCTGCGCCAGGGGCAGAGCCTGAACCCCAGCCCACAACCACCACCAGTACAGACGCCCGCAGAGGTGGCCATGCTAGATGGCTTCGAGGTCCCCCCCCAGCTGTCGGCGGAGATTCAAGCTGGCAACCTGCGGTTTGAGTTTCTTCACCAGCTGCTGTCGCCATCCTTTGCTGGCTTTCTGACGACTCTGGTGCAACAGGGACTGTACACCCCACCAGTCGTCTTGGCAACACAGGCCCTGCTGCGCGTTGGCTTGCGCGTCGCAACAGCGGTCTGGGCCTCTTCCGAGGAGCTCATCAAGAGCGTGACAATGAGTCTTGCCAACCCAATTTTTGCAGTGGCTGTCCGTGAGGTTCTGGCCGCGGACGGCGCGCTCGTTACCGATCTCCTGCAAGCCCTTCGTAACGGCGTCATGCGCTCACGTTTGCTTGAGTTGGTTGAAACGGCCATGACTAGCCTGCCTGCCGAGTCCGAGATCAGCGCAGGCTTACGCATGCCCTATGGGCCAGTCATTCAGGCCCTGTTGGCGGCAGACCTACCTGTGGATCATGACGGCTGCGCGCCACTTCTTTCTACCTTGTTCTGCATCCTGCGCCAGGTTCCTGCCGGACTGCGGCCTGACTGTTGCCTGGATGCCATAGCTGGCTATGCATCCCGTCTGTTGTTGTCTGAAGACGGTTCGCTCAACGGCCCAGGCACGCTGATACCGGAGGTCTCGGCCAAGTTGCGAGAGCTAGTGAGTATCTTATGCCAGTACAGCAATCTCTGCGCCCACCACGACGATGATACTGTCCCCGTGCGCGGCAGCACAAACCCCGACATCGACAACTTCATGCCAGGCAAACCACGAGACCGGGTTGAACAGCCCGCTCTCCTTGTAGGAGAGCCGCCGCTGGCACCGTTGTCGGATAATCTCGCGCGAGTGATATTCCACGCAGATTTTGTGCGCTTTATGTTTGACTCGGAGCAGCTGGAAGACCCGGTTTTGGAGCAGGCGTTACTGCATCTTGCGTTTGGTAATCGACGCCTCTCACTCATAATCTTGCATGAGTACATGACGGCATTTGCCCGGCGCCAGCTGCCCTTTCAAGGTCTGATGGCTTGGCTCTCGGCCTTTTGGGCTTTGCGCGACGGCCTGGACGAGTGGCGGCAAAAGCTTATCTTACATGGCGGTGAGGTGCAAGATGCTGGAGGTTACGTCGGGTCTGTGAAAAAAACCCGGGGTCTGGTAAAGCTCGTAGAAGGCAATGAGCAAGTTGCGGTGCGATACCGCTATCTGAAGGTGTTGCTGGCACTCGGCGAGCAGCACCCAGGGCTGATGACGCTTGTACCAGGCTCTGTGTGCCTGGCCTTGCAGGTGGCCGCCGACGAAATGAATACGATTGCAACACCGGCATACAGCGTCTCCGACAACAACGAAACCTGGAACCAGAATCGCCTAGTTCGGTCAGATTCTTTTAGGACGACGATGACGCTAGTTCGCAACGTTCTGAAGCCCACCGAAACTGAGGCACAAGGCTCTTTGGAGATCCCATCGGCGACAAACGGCGAGGCGCAGAGTAATGGCTCTGCCTTGAATGATGAAAATGAGTTGGTCGGTGACGTCTGGACCTCGATGCCTATGGACCGAATGTCGCCACACAGCGAGACCGACATGATTGAGAACGAGAGTGAAGCCTGATTCAACGGCCCTTTTGCCCCACCCCACCCCACCCCTCCCTCTCTGCGGGTGTAGCATGGGATCAGATTGATTGCACGGTGTGCGTCGTCTTATTGGAAAGAGCACTCTGTATCGATGTGATTGTGTATGGATAGCATTTTTTTGTCATTGTACGAGATGACAACCAAATCGAGCAGGAGCATCAAAAAGAGCGCCCAAAAGTCTGTGTATGCTGTGTTTCTGAATGAACCTGTTTTTTAAGATTGAGTAAAAGACAAAAGAGAAGAAGAGTTACAGTGTGCGCAAGCAGAGGCCAGCACCATGCGATTGTTGCAAAGGGAGGCGATAAGCCAAGCGGGGCGAGTACGTCATTTAATCGAGCAATGCCGCCAGCCGGCGAAGTGCCTCGTCCATTTCCTCTGGCGTGGCTGCAGAATACGTCCCAATGTCCTGAATGAGCTGAGCATCAGCCACGAGTAGGCAACAGAGAGATGCTGAGGCGAGGCGAAACAGACCCATGGAGAAGGTGGCACGAAGGTAGGGCGTCTTGGATAAGGGCGTTTCGGGCGTCGTCAACAAATGATGGTCCACGTCCGCTGGCAAAAAGGCGTCGCCAGGCACAAAGAGTACCTGGAAAACAAAACAAAACAGTGAGGCTCAGGCGATATCAGGGACAAATCAGATAACAAAAAAAAGAATGATGATTGAAAGAAGGATTAAGGTGCCCCGAGAAAGCCGTGCTGCGTGGTGCTCCAGTTGCTCCGCAATTCACCTTCTGCTCGACGGCTCGCTTCGTGATAAGCTCCTTTTGGCCGTGCAGCCAACGCCCACGAGTCCAGATGTTTCAGACAACGACCGTAGTGAGAGCTGGTAGGGATGCGGGCACCAGGCATAAGCACAATGGCGTTCTGCGACATCGTACCTTGGTATCGTCCACGTTGTTAAGTCGAATCCAAAGACACATGCCCGCGGTGATGTTCTTGTTCCATGTAGCTTTGCCTGCCAAGTGTCGCTGGCAGGAATTATAGAAAGTCCATCACAAAGGTGAGAGGCGAGGCCAGTCATCGAGCGTCTGGTGATAAAGATTTGGAACATGGCAACACCAGCAAGTAGCTCACATCAGCTGCTGCCAAAAGCGCATCTCGCTGCTTGCGATAAAAGTCGGACACTTGCTGCACGTGCTCCTCAAAGCCATCGTAACCCCAATGCTGTAGGAGCTTCAAGAGAATGGCCTGGCGTGCGCGGAAGAATAAGATGTAAAAGATGGTGGAGTGAGGCTTGCCAAGTTGACAAGCGCAAATCTGCATAGGCTAACCTGAGACACGCCCGAAGGATGCAAGGTAGTGGCTTGGCTCTGAAGGTTGATACGGTCAATCAATGGCTCGGGTCCTGAGACCATGCCCAGGCGCAAACCAGAGGAGACAATCTTGGAAATCGAATCGAAGCGCAGGACGCGACCATCCACATCCATGCTGAGCAGGCTGCAACATCGAAGAACCTTTGAGTTCAAACGGCGCGCAAAGCAAAGCCAGGCAGCGCATCAAGAAGTGGCAGCAGATGAAATGCCGTGGCAGGAGGAGGATCGAACCTAGGTGGACGTTTGGGCTCAAAGTTGAGGTATCGGTAGGCGTCGTCCTCTAGAATGAGAAGGTTGTGACGCTGCGCAACCTGATACAGTTCCTGCCTGATGGTGGGCATGGTTATTCAAGAGTACGCACATCCTCGTATGCTTTGGCAGAATCAAAGCGAAAGGTCACTGACATCGAGCGAGCGAGGCAGTGTTGACTAACCGACGACTAATGGACATTGTCACCCCCGAAGGATTGCCGCCGCTTGGGATTGTGTACAAAACGCGGGGCTTGGGTGCTTTTTCCTTGAGCGAGCAAAATTGAGCCATTGGCAAAACACGTCAGACTCGTGCAAAGCACACGGACGCTGAACCAAGGCTGGAGACAGAAGAGGGTTGGAAGGGAATGTATGCCCATCCGCTTGAGACGTGCCAGAGTGCAGGAGCAAGGCGACGGTTGATACCTTGGACGCGTCCCAGTTGGAGAGGCGCTCATCAAGCTCTGCTGGCTTGATGCCTTGATCATCAGTCGAGATGAGGACAAGCTTGACCTGCTTGGGGTATAGACCAGCCAGGGTGCCACTGCAGTGGCGGTATGGGACATCAGCGCATCTTCGAGAGGCAAGTTGGCGGATGGAACAAGGTCGAGAGGCCCACGCAGACTCAACCTGTAGGTCGGCGCCTCCAGAATGACGGCATCACCCTTGTCCAAGAGCATGTCAAAGCAGCGTGTCACAGCTTCTTGACTACCGTTGGTGATGGTCAAGCGCAAATTGTCGGCCGTGGCCTAACAGAAGAAATCATTACGGGGCCTTGTGAGGTGCTACGTCGAAAACGTTGGGGCTTTGAATAAAAGGAGGGGAAGAAGGGGGTAAGGGGCGGCTCGGAACCTGCGGAGGAGTGTGCTCTTTCAAAAGGAGCTCGTGCAACCACTGGTTCAGAGCTGGGAGGCCTGGCGTCGGCGAATATTGCAGGGCCACGGCCGTCTCAGCTGGTGACAAGCATAGTTTCTGAAGTAGTAGAGAATGAGGACAAGCCGGATCCAGCAGCATGCTTGATCCCATCGCCTTTGTGAAGAGAGGGGGTGTTCTTCTTTAAAGCAAACATACCTCGCCCGATTTAAGGTTGATGTCCAGAGAGGCGATTGGGAAGGTTTCAGGATTGGGCATCCCACCACCCAAACTGATCATGCCAGGCAAGTTGACCAAGGGCTGTAAAGCACGAATAGGAGAGGGCTGGCGACGCAGGCTCGTCTCACTAAGAAACGAAGCGTAATCCATGCCGCCACCTGACCAGGAACCGGCAGACACGTCAACCAAGAGGCATCAGCTCAAAGAGTCAATCCCAGCGCGCGAGCTCCCACGCCACTTGATCAAAATACATGTTCGTCGCACCCTGTGCACAAAAGCACCAGCCTTTCCACTGCCCCTCACCTGCCCACCACAGCCTCCACCCTTGCTTACCCTTGCCCACCCCTCCTCCAACAGCCAGTCCAAGGAACGAGCAAGTCCAACCGGTCCGCAGCCACTGATCACCACTGATACCGACGACCGACCCAAGTCACGTACGTGCCATCGTCGTCGTTGTGAAGAAGCGTCGCGCCATTCTAGCCCAGTTGTCAGACAAAAAAATGCGCCCCTCTAACCGCTCCTCCATAATGATAAGTATAATACTTATTTATTACGCTTGGCGAAGGGGATAAATGTGTTTTATATCACACTTTAGCGGATTGATTTTGTCAAGCGCCGGATGCAGATGTGAAAATTCGGAAAAAAAACAGAATTTCGGCTCTGGGGGTGCGGATTCAGATTTCGGCAGCGCGTGTGTGTTGCGTGAGGGTGGATGGCGAGCGCGGGCAGGATGGAGGCCACTGGGCGGGGAAGGATTTTTAGGCCTTGTTGGCAGGTTCTATCCATGGCTGCCGCTCTGGTCTTGGCAGGGACATGTGTGTGTATGGCTGAAGTTCGAGCCGGCGCGGCTGGCGACAACCCGCATGTCCAGGGCTCCAGCGACGTGGTTGACCCAGCCGCCCAGGTTGGAGGTAGCCACGTCGGACCAGACCTGGGCAATGGTGATCCTGGCATAGACACTGATGGCGGCCCTAGGCTACAGCAAGAATCGCAATCGTCGTTCCTTCCTGATCGCGTGTGCATTACCGTTTCGGTCGGTTTTAACGCACATGCATATCATTTTGCCCGACCCTGAGCCGATTTGGTGTCTCATCGACATGTCATACCACTGCTGCATCGCCTCAGTTTCAAGCCCCGTATGACCAGCCCTATGCCAGAGGTAGCATGATGGCTTTCTGCAGGACCGCCTAAATGATGGCTGACGCGCGCACTGAAGGCGCTGTCTCACCCATCTGAACGAACGGACACACAGATGAGGGCCAGAGCCCATTTCATCTATATGAGCAGCTTTCCGAGCTGAACCGGACTGTTTTCCTGATAGAACCTACCCTGACGGGTGAAACCCTTCGCGTGCGTTCAAAGCCTCGAGAGAGCACAAGAGCCATTTACTTCTAGACGCGCTTGCCCGACCACCCACGATCCAGCTTGCGCCAACATTTGCTGATCATCCACCATCCCTCCTCGTTGATCAGTATCCAGGCGCGTGGGTACCACTGAGGCACCGCTTCCCCGTCCTGCCATACGGTCGTGGTCGCTACTCTGGTTGCCAGCTTTGGATAGAGACCAGTGCGTCGTCTTGTGCATGTCTTTACCCCAGGCTGGCGTCTCTTCAACTGATGTCACACTCCAATGTCTCACCCCACCTCCTGTTGTTCAACCTTGGGGGCTATCTGCTTCCCGACAACAGCCGGTGCCTTGTCAGCTGTGCAGAGCACATCACTTCAAATCTATGGTGCCAAGGTCGGAGCCTTACGACCGCCCATGCTCCAAGCGCTCGCGTGTTTCGCGTGGTTGCATTGTGTCTCCCCACGATGACTGCCCCTCGTGCAGGTGACCAAACTTGTAGCAGTGGATTTGATGCGCCACTTTATGGACCCCTTGGTCTTTGATCGAACGGACTTGACTTCTCCCACCCCCGCCGTTTTACAACACTACGATGCCATCCTCGTCCCTAGCGCCCTCTGGACGTAAGTACGATAGATCAAGACCCACAGCATACGTCTTCTGTCTCAAGTCTCTGAGATCAGAACCTCGAGATACATGGCATGCCGCACAGCTCGCTGTGCCCAACCCGCACCTTACTGTGCATTGAGCCTCTGCTGCACCTATGCAGGCAACTCGGTAGCTTTTTGGAAGTGTTTTTCAATACAACTGTCCTGTCTGTCCCGCTGGCCTACTCGCCGGTCTTGTATGAGACATATGCCAGTCATGCTCGGTCACATGGTGCCGACTTGCACCCAGAAACTGCTGCTACCGTTCGTGAACCTACACGCTGCTGATTTGCCTTTATTGCAGTGGGATATCTCGCGCTCATGTGGCTCCATGCGTCGCTGGTGGGCTCAAAGGTGACCGTGTTGGAAAGCAATCGTTTCGTCGAAAGCCAGGCCTCCCTGCCCTTGATTGCAGCTGAAATGGTCCAACGTGCAGCACCAGAGCTCATATCCAGCGTTCGCGTCCATCATGCCCAACACTTGCCTCGGGCCCGACACGAGGTGCGTGGAACATTTGGAGGCTTTGATCCACCGATGCGAGCGTCCAAGACAATGATGCTCACGGACGCCTCTCTCAAATAGTGGCCGTATTTCCTCACGTCGGCGCTGACCAAGCTGGCTGCCACAAACAAGACGATCTTGCTGGCCGAGTCAGTGCACCATGTACCGAGATGCTTGCGCGCTTGTGCGGTCAAGACTCTTTCCTTCTTGGGCTTGGAGAATTTGCCTTGCCTGGCGTTTATGTCCCATTTGTTTTACTTCCAAGGCCTTGTCGCTTCATGCGTTTGACTCCAGCCTTGACTCATGATTTTGGGGGATATGTACCCGTTGTTGACGATGCTTAGGCCTATTCTACCCTTGGCACTGGCCGCAAGCCGGGTGGTGGTATCCCATCGTGCCGAAGGGTCTTTGGCACCATGGCAACTTGACGCTTTGTATGCCGGAGCAATGGTGGTGCATAATGTCGTGGAACTGCAGGTTAGTCATGGGGCACCGGACCGCCCTTGACTCTGTCCGACAACTACCAACACTTTCCCCTTCCACGGACATGACACCTTTGTGTTCGGCCCTGCCTGTAGGCCTGTGGTGCTTTTTATCACGGCGACGATGTCCGCAGCGCTGCGCGTCATTTGCAGCAGATCCTCAATCATACGAGTGGCACCTTGAGCTCGGGCCCTGCCTGCGTCGCGAACTTCATCTCATCCAACCCCCGCAACCTTGAGCGGTGGGCAAGCACATTGACCAAAGTCATGACTCAAGTGTGCCCAGCAGATCAAGAAGCTCGGCTGCAAGAGTATCGCCTGGCCTATGGCATTGCGGTCGACCGATTTGGTGCGTGAAACTGGCTGACTGGCCCGGGTAAAGAATGTGGCAGCTTACTCAGCTGGCTTGATGTCGCACTAGGCCCTCCCGTTGAAGTGGACATGGATGCGCGCACATTGCTCACGCTAGAAGAGCCAGACGAAACGCTCAAAGTGCTGCGCGCAGAGCGACTGGCTGGTCTGCCTGCTGATGTTTTGCTCGAGCCACCCGAGTTGGGCCTAGGCCGCCCTCCAGCAGCTGCGAGGGTGTCCATGGAGGAGAAGGAGGCGCAGGCCAAGAAAATGAATGTTGCCATACCAATTCGAGTGGACAAGCAAAACAATGCCAGTATTTGGTCGTCAGGTATGGGCTAAGCAACCATGTACCATCTTTGTGCTCTTGCCCTTCTGCCCGTCGCTTGATCCTGATGACACCTTGCAATTTGCACGGTATTTGATATGCGTGCTTGCTTGGGTCACAACCGCAGAGGCAACCATGACGGCCTTGTACGTGCTTGATGTGATTGAAGCCTCGAGACATTGGGAGGTTGTGTTGGCAAATGTGGGCACTGGCGGCCGTGAGGTGAGTAGATGCAAAGCCCGAGCCCCGCGTGCCACATGCCGGGCGCCTCCCGCGAGGTCTGTGCGTGTGTTTTCGATCCATGCAGAGCTGTTTGGTCATGGATTTTGAGCGGTGCTTTGATAGGATGTACCAATGGATTGGGGATTGCGATCCAACACTCTCTTCAGCTCCTTTGACAACGTCCGGAAGCTTCCAATCCACGTGCGTTATTAGACTCGCCGCCATTTTGGGCATTTTCTGGACTTGTTCATCGTAGGGCTGTTTGGCAAATGACAGGCGTGGATTGACTTGGGTTTCTTGACCCAAGACCAGTTGAATAATATTCAACTCGCTCAGCAGAAGGTGGGTGTCTACCAGGGACTGCACGTGCAAAAGCTCCAAGTGGAGTGATTGACCTTTGTTTGCTTGTTCCATTGGTTGTTTGCTTGCTTGCTGCCCTCAGGTTTTGACTTTGCGCTTTCGAAACGATCTACGCGACGATTCGGACATGAATGTTTTCGACAACTCACTCACTCGTGCGCCAGCCACCGCTACCCACGTGAGAAGATTGACAATGTTTTTGCTCGTCCGCCGCACCTTCAAGGGCGCAGTTATTCACTTCACGTGTGCACGACGACTGAATAACGATCACGATCACGACAGGGCTTTGATGGTGTGCTGGTGTTTCCTGCGTTTGCCAAGTGAGTGGGCTGTGCGGTTGGGTCTCGAGAGGTGCTTTGGGCTGAAGCAAGTTCTAATTTTTGCATTGTTTTTTTCGACCGCACCGTTTTTAGAACAAACTTGGCATACCTCGAGGTCAAATTTAATGCGCCCACACGTCGCGTTCCGCGCACCTGGAACCCGCGGTGAGCTCGCCACATGTTGCCCCTTTTTTGTGCAGCTTACTCGCCTTTCTCATACCAATGCGCCTGTGTTTCAATTTGCATGAAGACGTTTTAATATCCTGGCTCAAGCTGAGCCGCGCGGTCCGTGGTTCCAGCGCCCGCGACCCGAGGTCTGTTAAATCGCGCAGAGTCGTGTTTGAGATTAAAGCCGGCCGCTGGTGTCATGCTAAGATGCTGTTTTTACATACGACTGCCTGTCTGCAGAACGGAACGACCATCCTGGTTCTGGAGCCCAACGAGAACGTCCACCAGCAAGCTGTTCTTCCATTGACCATTATTAATAAGGTGCAGAAGACTTGCTTGCACGTATGCGCCTATCGTGCTATCATAACCGTGCCTGCTTCCGTCACTGCATGGCGCACAGCTGTATGAGGACAGTGCCGAAGAGAGCTGGTTTGCAGGAGTACAGGTGCTCCATTCACAAGATATTTATCACCATGGGGATTTCCAGGCCTTTTTACGGTATGCCCAAAACGTTTTGTCTGCAAAGATGATGCTTGAAGATGGCTCACGTTTGCTACGTGCGGCAGGCAAGGATTGAGCTTGCCCCTGGACAAAGTATGGCTGCGAGCAAGCTCCCCAACACCTTGGGCGTTGGCCGATGGAGCTGACGTGATTGTGACCCATCAGTGGGACCAGCCAGATAGCTATGCGTACCTTGATGCACTGCACAGCGGTCTCCCAGTGGTCCACAATTCGCCATTTTTCAAGGTAATTGCAATCACCCAACGCTTTTACGTGGTTTTGTTTTTGTTTCGTTCAAGCCTCTGAGACTGACCACCACCTCAACACTTCAACGCTTTTTGTCTGTGGCATCTGCAGTGTGGGTTTCGTTACAGTGCGGACAACGTGACCGAAGCAGTTTGGGCCTTGCAAAAAGCAGTTGCCAGCGTCTACACGAATGAGAGCGCAAGCAACAAAGAAGTGGTGAGAACAATACCCGCCTGCCTCACACTGTCCCACGATGCTTGGGATTCGGAGTGTCCTAAAGACCGTGCCCCGCCGATTGACTCTGCTGCTCACTGCTTGCAGATATCATCCTGTTTGTGGAACTATCACACTGAAAATCCAGAGGTCGTGACAAGCTGGCTGGTGGTGATGGAAGACTTGCTGGCGCAGCCACGCTCTCAGCAACGAGTGGCGGAGCTTGAGCAGTACCGCCTTGAGCAGAGCCAAACACTAGGTACGCCTTCCACCATGCCGCCCGAAACCTGCTGCCAAGAGCAGGGCGAGTCTGCACAGGAGGCGGGAGATGCATGGGCCGCCTGGACGTGGCAGGCTGGCATTTTCTAACCAAGGGGATGGATGCTTTAATCGGTGGTTTGCATCGTATCTAGGACCTGCGACCTCGCCACTTCAAGCTGACCACGAACGTCTGCAGCGAGAGCGAGAAGTAGAACTGGGGTCTGCATGGTCTCGAAACCGCACCTCCTACACCATTGGTCTTACCATGAGGTATGCGTCAGCACGTTGAGCGCATCGTTTGCTTCTGCGTTGACGCTCTCTCACGTTTGCACGAGTCTGGTGAAAATTATGGAACAGCATACCAAGCAATGCATCAAGCATATTTACCAACGGAGCCAAGCAGACTGCATTTTTCATCAGGGAGATGCTAACATATCAACAGCGCCATCAGGTAACACGAGGCCAGCACAAGCGTCGATCATGCTTTGCACAATTAACAAAAGGTTGGGGTTGCTAGGTCATCTTGATCAATTTGGACCGAGGCAACGAGTCGACGGCACTTGCCGATTGGAGGTTGGACGGCCAGCCCATTGTGTCCTTCCACGAATGTGAGACCATCGCTACTACTCCATTTGCAACCTGCCGGCAAGAGCACCTTGGTTCACGGCGGGGCTTGTTGTATACGCTTCCACGCACAGCCTTGGCCTTGGACATTGACGTGTACATGGAAGTGGGCATGCAGCTGAGCACGCGCCAAATCTCACTGGCCCAATTGAATGGGGCCAAGGTAAGAGTGCCAACGAGAGCCCTAGCTGTGCAGGCTCAGAGCTGCCCTTGGGTGAGCGTGACGTGAAATGAAGTGCTCATGTGCTGGGCGTGGCGTGCACCAGGTTGCGACCTATCGAAGCGGCAATGATCACGTCATGTGCATCGAGACCATGTTGTACGAACTTGACCGCTGCTCCATTTATTCGGCCACAGGCTACGACGCCATTTGGACACTTCCGTCTTTTGATTAGTGAGTGTTGGCCGCTATTGCTAGATATTGGTGAGGTGCTGTTCAGTTGTATCTGACATTGCCATGTCTGTGCATCTCTGAATAATGTCTGAATGAGCCAGCCTCGAGGCGCTGGATACGACCGCTTTCGAGCACGCAAGCTTTGCGACCGTGCCTTTCACGTGGAGCCCGCGCTTCCTGAACTACACGCTGCAGCAAATGCAATCTCGACGGTTCTACACGGCACGGGGCCAGGCCAAGCACGTGGGTGTATTCGAGAGCAATCTGCATCTGGTGAAGACCGACATCATACCCGTGGCCATTTTGGAGGCATTTTATCGCCGCTATCCGAATCTGTTGGCCAAGGCCCATGTCACGAATGCCCTCAAGGTCTGAAGCGAGCTGACGGGCGCTATTCCAACAACCGGATGGTTGTTTTTGTCGTTTGTTGCGCCTGTGAAAATAGGTGTGGAGCTTAATTGCCCGCTGCGCGCTCACTCGTGCGATGGGGGCTGTGATCTAGACAAGCGAACACGAGCTGTACAAGAGTTGGCGGGATCGACGTCTGAGGGCAGCACAAGATGGCCGTTTGGAGTTCAAGGGTATGTGGGTGGAAGAACAGCATTTGTTGGGTTTGGGTTTGGGTTTGGTTGTGCAATTCCTTCACCCAGCCCGTGTCTCAACGTTGCCTTCCTTGCATGGCCATGAACGCCGCTAGGGCGTTTCAAGCTTCCGTGGTTTCTGTCGGCACATGCGGATGTGCTGCTCAGCTACCAATGGAATAACGCGCTCAACTATCTTTATTTGGATACCATGTATCTGGGCTACCCAATGGTGCACAATTCCCCCTTTTTTCAGGTTCGATCGATGATGCGTGTGGAAATTGGGACGGGAGGCTGGGCTCGGGTCGCAACGGCCGTGTTGCGTGTGACAGGCTTAAATCTCGTGTGGCAACGCTGGGTATTTGGGGGCATGATCAGGACTGCGGATTCTATTATCCTGCTCGCGACGTGGCTGCTGGCGCCCAGGCCCTCTATTCGGCAACGACGACGTTTGATGCAGAGATGAAAAGTCACTACCAGGCGTATGCCAATTGCACCTTTCGACACCTCACTACCAACCCGGACAACGTTCTTGGTCAGTGATGCTAGATTGAGTTGCCGCTCGACAAAGTCTTTGTTGCTCCGCCTCTGACCGACGCCTGCTTGCAGCCTGGGAGCGGGAGCTGGATCGGCTTGTCCAGCAGCCGCGAGCACTGGGTCGTGAAACAGCCCTGCGAGAGTGGGCCCTACACAACGCGCACGCCCTGCAGCTCCTGGTGACGCCGTCGGATCTGGGTCGACAATTGCTCGATGCTCTGGCCTCACAACCTGACCGCGTCGCCAACAGCTCGGAGTTGGCAGCCACGTCACCGCCACTACCACCGTCAAAGGGCCCAAATGCCATTCCTGAGTCCGTTGAGGGCGCAGGCGACGAGGGCCTGGCCGATCCATCTGGCACCGTGCCCAAGGAGCCAGATCAGGGGGTTCGCGAAGCTGCAGCTGAACTAGAGACTGAGGAGCCCATGGCCCAGAGTGCACCTAAACTGGCTGGTCTTGAGGCACGTCTGGCCCACCGCCATGACCAACAGCAAGAATCCCAACAGCAGGTGCTTGACTTCTTGGCTGACTTTTAGGTTTAGGTCTTTAGGAGGTGAGGTGTAAGCACGCTCAGAGATGTTCAGAATCGCCAGCCAATAAGCGGCGGCAGCTGATAGCAAAACATAAGAGTGGATAATTGACATCATGACAACCGTGCACAACTGTCTTGGTCTTGATGGGATGAATGCCTTCTTTAAGTGTCTTCTTTAAGTGTGTGCTTCATGCTGTAGTGGTGAGAAGAGAAGAGGATTGTTGGACAATATTTTTTTATTTTCAATTTGTTTGGTTTTTTTTTTTTTTTTGGTTCACAAACCAAGTCATCAAGATGTGAATCACCGCCAGCGGTCAGGTGGGAAGGAAGAAAAAGAGTTCTCAAAGACATTTAATCAACCTCCTCGATGGTGGGGCCCTGGTTGCCAGAGGCATCACCAGCAGGAGCACCGCCGGGCATGCCGCCGGGCATGCCACCGGCACCCTCGGGCATGCCACCAGCCTGGTAGAGCTTGCTGACAATGGGAGAGCAGACACCCTCGAGCTCCTTCTGCTGGTGCTCGAACTCCTCCTTCTCGGCCGACTGGTTGGCGTCGAGCCAGGCGAGGACCTCGCTGCACTTGTCGACCACGGACTTCTGCTCCTCCTCGGAGACCTTGCCCTTGACCTTGTCATCGTCAAAGGTAGACTTCATGTTGTAGGCGTACGACTCGAGGGCGTTCTTGGCGGCAATCTTCTCCTTGACAGCCTCATCCTCGTTCTTGTACTTCTCAGCCTCGGCCACCATGCGCTCAATGTCGTCGGCAGAGAGACGGCCCTTGTCGTTGGTGATGGTGATCTTGTTGCTCTTGCCAGTCGACTTGTCGGCGGCCGAGACGTTCAGGATACCGTTGGCGTCAATGTCAAAGGTGACCTCAATCTGGGGCACACCACGGGGCGCGGGGGGGATGCCCGAGAGCTCGAACTTGCCCAGCATGTTGTTGTCCTTGGTCATGGCACGCTCACCCTCGAAGACCTGGATAAGCACACCAGGCTGGTTGTCCGAGTAGGTGGTGAAGGTCTGAGTCTGCTTGGTGGGGATGGTGGTGTTGCGCTTGATAAGGGCGGTCATGACACCACCGGCGGTCTCCAGACCCATGGAGAGGGGGGCAACGTCGAGCAGGAGCAGGTCCTGAACGGCCTCCGACTTGTCACCGGAGAGGATGGCGGCCTGAACGGCGGCACCGTAGGCAACAGCCTCATCGGGGTTGATGCTCTTGTTCAGCTCCTTGCCGTTGAAAAAGTCCTGGAGCAGCTTCTGGACCTTGGGGATACGAGTGGAGCCACCGACAAGGACAACCTCATCAATGGTGGACTTGTCCAGCTTGGCATCGCGGAGGGCCTTCTCGACGGGGTCGAGGGTGCCGCGGAAGAGATCGGCGCACAGGTCCTCGAAGCGAGCACGGGTGATGCTGGTGTAAAAGTCAATACCCTCGAAGAGAGAGTCAATCTCAACGTTGGCCTGGGCCGAGGCGGAGAGGGTGCGCTTGGCGCGCTCGCAAGCGGTGCGCAGGCGACGGAGGGCGCGCTTGTTGGAGGTGATGTCCTTCTTGTGCTTGCGCTTGAACTCGGTCACAAAGTGGTTGACGAGACGGTTGTCAAAGTCCTCACCGCCAAGATGGGTGTCACCGGCGGTCGACTTGACCTCGAAGATGCCATCATCGATTGAGAGGACGGACACATCGAAGGTACCGCCACCCAGGTCGAAGATGAGCACATGGGCCTCACCCTGGCTCTTCTTATCGAGACCGTAGGCAATGGCGGCAGCAGTGGGCTCGTTGATGATACGGAGCACGTTCAGGCCGGCAATGGTACCAGCATCCTTGGTGGCCTGGCGCTGGCTGTCGTTGAAGTAAGCGGGGACGGTGACGACGGCGTCCTTGACCTCGGTACCGAGGTAGGCCTCGGCAATCTCGCGCATCTTGACGAGGACCATGGAGCTAATCTCCTCAGGGAAGAACTGCTTGGTCTCACCCTTGTACTCAACCTCGAGCTTGGGACGAGAGTCAACGTTGATGACGTTGAAAGGCCAGTGCTTCATGTCGCTCTGGACGGCGGCGTCATCGAACTTGCGGCCGATAAGGCGCTTGGCATCGAAGATGGTGTTGGTGGGGTTCATGGCCACCTGGTTCTTGGCGGCGTCACCAATGAGACGCTCAGAGTCGGTAAAGGCGACATAGCTGGGCGTGGTGCGGTTGCCCTGGTCGTTGGCAATAATCTCGACCTTGCCGTGCTGGAACACGCCAACGCACGAGTAGGTCTAAAAAGAGGGTACCGAGCAGAGAGAAGCGAAGCAAAAAGGGTGAGTGTGTCGCAAGCCGCCAGTGAAGCCAGTGAACAACACGTCATTCACACAACACCCATGGCATGTGTCTTCAAGTGTTTGTTCAAGAAGTTGCAAAAAAAGGCAGTCCGACAACAAGTGACGTACCGTGCCAAGATCAATACCGATGGCGGGCATGGTGATGTTGTTGAAGAAGAAGTAAAGCTAAAAGAGTAGACACTACTGGGATGATAGCTGATGAAGCTAGCAAGAAAATGCCACTGCCCCGGCCAGCGCCGCGCCATCCAAGCGGTCGGGAGCCGTTTGGCCACGTCCACATCGTGCCACCACGTTATTGAACGTTGAGCAGGCTAAAGTTAGTAAGCAAGCCCTTACCTTATTGGCTTATTCGCCTTTTGCTTCCAAGGGTTGCTAGACGGTTCCTTTGGTTTCCACATGATGCTTACGATAACAGGGGGTGCACGTGGCAACAAGTGCCCCAGCCGCCTATGACAGCACAGCACGCAAGCATAGGTGCAGAGCAAAGGGTGTAAGGGGAGCCATGTGACTCGAAAGCAACAGAAGGTTCCAGTGGCAATGAGAAGAAGTGACGCTTTGCAAGCGTCATCCTCTAACCAAAGGTGTTGTTCAACGGATAAAACTACTATTATTTTAAGCCGATAAATTTCTACCCAACGATTCACCACCCGATAACACGGTTATTAGTAAAATACTTTTACATGGCTTCTAATGTAAGTATAATACTTACAGTGGCTAAAAGTATATTACATACAGATGTGTAGAAAAGTGAAATACTTATTTCATTTTTCGCTATACAAGCTGAATTGTTCCTAGCATGTCAGTTCACGTAGCTAAACAACAAGTTGGTGAAGCCCACCAACGCCTTCCCATGTTAAAATACCGCTACTTTGTGTCGATATTTTAGCAGTTTGTGCACAAGCGCCTCGCCCAGCCGACCCCCGTTCGGCACTGGGCTTCCTGTTTCGCTGCGACAACCGTCCCTCGCTCCTTCGTTCCCTCGCTCGCCCGCAACTCGCCGAGGAGGGGCGGCGAGCGTGGGGTTGTAGAGCCGTGAGGATCAGCGCCTTAGAAAGCTCATCCAGATGGCAGCGGCATCACTCAGCCCTGGCGATGGCCGGCGTGAACGCCTTTCCAGTACGTCTGTGCGGGGGGGTAGCTGTGTGTGTGCGTGTGTGACTGTGTCTGTGTATGTCTGTGTGTGTCCCTGTGTGTGTGTCTCCCTGCGTGTGTCTCCCTGTGTGTGTGTGTCTGTGTTTGAAGGATCGCGACATGGAGGAGGAAGGCGCGCCACCCTGAATGCCTACCCCATGTTTGTTAGGCCAAAGCAACGCCCGCCGTAGCCAACAAGTCAAGCATGAAGTCTTGGCCACTCTCACTTCGGGTCAGTCGTGTCCAAACCCGCCAATTGCATCCTGCGCAAAGGGACTTGCTCGAATTCCAGCCTCCTAGCTTTTCATCGCTGATCCTCCACGG
>NW_001865057.1:385457-439070 GCF_000002865.3 Monosiga brevicollis MX1
GTTCCCCCGGGGCTTGGAAAACCCAGGAAACCCCCCCCCCCCCCCCCCCCCCAGGCAAACCGGCAGACAACCTGAAAACAATTATTCTGGCCCTGCATGGTGACTCCATCAAGGACATCGAAAAGGTATCTGATGCCCACGGCACTCGCTTGTCTCCCGGTCGCCTTCGGCTTGAAGATCATTACCGTGATGGCTTTTGCCAATCTGTCGTCGGATTTCACGTTTGGATTGACCGTTTCCTCTCGCAGGTTCATTACCTCAACTTCCTCTGCGACAAACTTGCCAAACAACGCAAGGACCCTGCTTTGGCCAACCTTCTCCAGAGCAAAAGCTCGGCCCTCCTCAAGCAGTGCGTGCCTTCTCGTCCCTCAGCTCAACCCATGCATTTGCCCGTGGACCCGTCCAACGATCATGGCTCACATTCCCAAACCCCATGTCAGGTTACGCCTCCTCATGGGCACCGACAATGTCCAACTGCGCGCAGCAACCCTTCGAGCCGTCCGCCATGTCGTAGCCACCGGTTCGTGCAAGGGAATTTTTTTTTTGTCCTGTTCACTCGATCACCGCTGCAACTCGGTTTACACGCCCTGTGTCGCATGACACCATTCATGCATTGCGATCACGTTCATGTGTGCCATGTCACCAGATGAGTTGGCGCTTGAGGCGATTCGACGCGGCTTTGATATTTTTACTTGCATTGCCCTTGAACGTTCGGCCCAGCGCATGTTTGAGGGCGAACGACACCAAGCCCTGGCGGTACGCTCGCAGGCATCTCTTTCATCCGTTGCGTCCCACTAGTAATCCCACGCAGACACTGCATGTGTCTGCCTGGTGCAAAATTTTGCCCTGAAACGATGGCGCAGACCGCCCCACCCCTCTGTGTTTCCGCCAAATCGCTAATTGTGCCATTTTCTTTCCCCGTTGCCTCTGATTTTTTAAAGCTGGCTCGACAGCTCCTCCGCCTCACCAAGCCGGAAAACATTCCGCGGGCCATTGGTGAGACCAACACTGCCAGGTTCCCAACCGAGACATCGTCGACCCCACCTGCGCTCGCATCTTACTTCCCTTGGCTCTCTTTGAATAGCGGCCACGGTAGCGGCACTGGCTGCCGATTACAATGACAACCTACAATTGGCTGCCATTGAATTCCTCTGCGAATTGGCGCTGCGCAACCCTCGGCTCTTGGCCGAAGTCGATGGCTTTCAGGTTTGCACCTCCACCACCAACGCAACTCTTTTCGAATTGTTGCTCATCCACAATGCCGGTGCAAATCTGATCCCGTTTCCCTCACTCATGTATTAGGTTCTTGTTGCCGCGGCCCTGGACTGCCACAACAATGCGCACAATGCTCGCAATCTGGTGCGCCACCTAACCCTCCGTCTTGGCACCCGCACCCCCGACCACAAGCATCGCACCAAGCATGGGCCAATTTGTTGCCGCCGCAGCTGCTTACTCTGCACCCTTTTGTCCCTGACCCGCCTGACCCGCCTGACCTGCCTGACCCACTGAGGCTAGGCCATTGTGCAAACGCTGGTCTACACGGCCAATCGGGCACCGCACAACTGTGTTGCAGCCCACAACATATTTGCCTCTCTGCTGGTGCGATCCCGGCTGATCTCGCCCTTGCCGGCGCTCCAGCCAACCCCTGCTTGACTGTTGCCATTTTTTCGGCCACGAGCTCTTGCGTGCCAAGCTCTCGCGTACTCGGCCCTTGGTGCGCTGCGCCGATATGTCTCACCGCGTTGCTATTTATAGAGCCCGTATTTGGATCCTCATTTCGTGCACATCAGTGCCCTTGCGCCCGCCTCCTCGGAAAGCTCGCTGCAAACAAATGTCACCGAAGCTCAAGATCGCAACAACCGCCTTGCTGCTAGCCGCTTTTCCGTCCTTCACCTTCTTCGCTCTTGGGCTGGTGAGCAAACGCATGGCCGGCTGAACCACGAGCCTTTAGACTCTCACTCCGAGTGGTTCGCTCTGACATGTGTAGGCATTGTCTATTTGACCAATGCGGCGCATGGCCTGACATCCCTCGTCCGCGTCCTGCACTCACCATCCATGGACTCATCGGTTTGTGGCGTCGGCACCGATCGTGTTTCCACACATAATCTGAGACTCTGAGATTCACATGTTCCCGGCTCTCTGGGGGGGCTTGGTTGAGTGCGCTGTGTCCATCTGTGTCTGCATGCTCGTCCTACCCGCTGGATGTCGGAGCATGCTATACTGATTCTGCTGAATCTGCTTCATGCTGCAGACTTGCAGCTCGCTGTTGGCATTCTTCTTTCACTTGTTGCTTTTGCCGCTGCCCACTTGGAGCGAAAACTTTCAAAAAGCCACAGAGTACCGGTACGCACCAATTTGTCCCCTGCTCTTGATGTTTGACCAATCGCCTCGTCTCACCACATGCCTCACAACGCCTGAAACTCACACATCTCGTCAAAGGATCCCGCCCTACGCCAGTGATCTCTTGGCTGAAGGTCCGTTTGCTTTCGACTTCCCCTGCCCACCCCGACAGCAGAATGCTGGCCGTACTCAACCGTGAGTGAGCACATGTTCTTTTCTTATCCTGCTGCATACTCTCCCACAGTCAAGTCGGGTGTTCGCCGCCGGGATCGCCGCATTGACCTATTAAACGTCTACCGCGCCGCCGTGGTGGCTGCCCTGCGCCAAGCTGGATTGGCTGACACCCTGCTTCATGTGCGTTATCCACGCACACGCCTCTGCTTAAAGGCGCCCAAAGCTTTCGCACGCTACTCTGCCAGTTTAGTCACATCGGCAATCGCATGCTGTTTGCAGGTCATTGTCACCATGGAAGACGCTTGTATTCGAGTGCGAGCCAACGTCTTGTTGGCTGATTTGCTGGAGCTGACGAGCCGTCTCTTGCCCAACGAGCTAGCCCTCAGCCTTCAAGCCTTACCCTTCTTGATGAGCCTGAGCAGCTCTCCCAACGCATGCGAGAAGCAGAAAATGCGTGTCGACGAAGCCAGCTGGTTCGTTGGGTGATGACTTTATACAGAACGCAGTTGTCGTTCCGTGGCTGTTGTGAGAATCAACGCCGTTCTCCCTTGAATGGGGCCATGCTCGGTTTGCTCTTCTGGCACTCACGGCCAAGTATCGGCTGTACCTCGTCTACAGGAACATGGACCGCTACCGCCGACAGATGCTGACCATTTATCAGCAAGAGCCGCTGCCCATTGACATGGCCGAAGCCACCCGCCACATTGATGAAGTGGAGGACACCTTTTATTTACAGCGACCCGTACGTCCAACTCCGCTGCCCCTTGTGATTCAAGTTCTATCATTCACTCCTGCCCCATGACCACACCGTTGTCGCATATCGGTAGAATTACATGAACAAGCTCAAGTGGGAATTGAGTGAGGCCGCCTTCATGCAGGCGCTGCGTGACACCAAAGTCATGGAAAGCAAAGACATGCTGAGTTGGAGCTGGCCGCACATTCTCGAGGTGCAGTCGCCATGCTTTCCCCTTATTGCCGATGCCTCTGTTGTCCACTTCCCGCGCTCACCCCCTTTTGCATTTTGAGCAGGTGTGCGATTCGGCATTTTTGTACCCCAAAGGCGCGAGCGAAGCTCTCCCTTTTCCCCGTTTTGTTCGCCGCATCCTTTCCTACTTCCACACCGACTCTCCTTTTCGGACCCATCGTCAGTTTGTGTGATGCCAGCTCTGGATCCCGGCTTCAACGCAAGATCACTCCTTGGTGCCTTGCTTTCGGCGGCCTCATTCCTCACTGGTCGTCTCGTTGCAGCCTTTGAGGAGCACCAGATGAGCATTTACACCCGCGCCGGCACGATTCTCCTCTCCAACCTCGTCAAGTACCAAGGTTGGCTCGTCAAGTCATGCCTTGCCCAGCCCTTCTGAACCTGCCTCCGCCCCAAAACACGCGCGCGCATACACCATGGTGCAAGTGGTGGCCAGGCTCAAAACGTGATGACTTACTGCGCGTGTAGACGGCTGTGACTGCATCCGGCAATCCGACTTCTTCAAAACCCTTTTGGCTGCCCTCAGCGACATTTCCCCCGATGTATGTGGCTCTTCAAAACGCGACTACTCTCATGCGAATCAAGCCTGCAACTCTTATATCCTCGGCGTTTTACTAACATGCTTGATTGTTGTTAGAAATCCGTGTTCTCGGTCCAGGCTGTCAGCTCGACGTTAACGCGCGACTATTTTCGCCTCATTGCCTGCATGTACTCAACCCAAAGGTGTGTGTGTGTGCGGTATCAATGTGTTTCAGCTCTTAACCCTGCACCCACTCACACCTGTTTCCTTTTTCTTTATTTCTTTTTTTTTTTCTTCTTTTTTATTAAAAAAAAACCATCAACAATGTTTCAGTGGCCAAGCGCTTTTGCAAGAGCACATCACCACACGCCTTCATAAGTGCCTGTACAAGGAACGTCGTGATTTGGGCGAGCTGATCATTGATTCGTGCAATCCCCAGCGCTCCAAAGCCGTCCGCGGACTCTACAAGTTTGTTCCGCTGGCCCGACTTCTTTCGCACCATGCTCCCCAGCCTTGCGGTAGATGAGCATGTTCCGGGCCACCATTCTTTTGTTGACAAGGCTCGATGGCTGCTGGGAAATAGATTTGCTCTACGCAATGGCTCGGAGAATTTGCAAATCAAGGTGTTGGCCAAGCTAGATGTTTTGGCAGTGCCGACGCGAGCCGACGATGTCATCGAATTTAACAAGTGGATCGTTGAGCTCGTCGTGCATACCATCCTGGAATCGAGACCTGGGTCAGAGGATTCGCTGTGCCCTACTCATTTGCATGCATGCCGAAAGCCCCCGCCTCTGGTTCAGAGAGAAGCGAGCTTGTCCTTTGTTTTGGCTTGAAGCACTTGAAGCAGAACACACCGACGTCCTGTGGCTTGACTCACGTCAGACCTACTTGGCATTTGCTTTTGCAGGAAAGCGCGAACGGGCGCCGTCAACACTCTTTTGTCTCTGTGTTCGACAGAGGACTTTTGTGCGCTTGCCCTCAAGCAGCATGAGGTTATGCTAAAGCGGTCTCAAAGCCTAACGGATCCGCGCGAGATCAAGGACCTTCAAATGCTCATCTCGCGCTTGGAGTTGCGCTTGTTTGGGGCTCGTGAATGCTTCCGCCAGTTTTTGGCTGAGCATCCCAAGATTGTCGAGCAACAGCTCTCACGTTGGTACGTTTGCTGGAGCCTCAGGCAAAAGCCCGGCGGGTCGAAGAAGCTGAGGGGCAGGCGAAGGAGCATGTGCATGTCAGGTGAAAGTGGGGTTGGCCATCTGCCATTGCTCACGGGCGATATGGCGAGAGCATTCTGCACCACCTGGACTTGCCTGCGTTCATCAACGTACATGATCGCTGATGTAGGGCAAGCTCGCGCTGCTTGCGATATGTGCACAAGGTCGAAGAGGCGCTGAATCGCGACTTGTATGCCGATCCAGGCAAATTGTTTCGCGTCAAGACGTATGTCCTTCGCCGTTCTTGTCGTGCCGTTGCAGTAGCCACCACAAACAAGGAAGCGGATTCAGTCTTGGAAGCGTAGCTCACTGGTGCTCGGCGGCTTTCCAGGACGCTGGCTACAGATGACGGCGGGCGCATGGGTAAAGTGTACGTGCCCACCCATCTATACGGCCAGCTTGCCGCACATGATTCGGTACGTGTGTTTGGTTGCATTTCTCGAACAGCACCACACTCGGGTGCCGCGTCACCTCATCTCTTCCCCTTCACACCGACTCCCAAATGTTCACCGGGACTTGGCAGGGCATGGAGTATCTACATGAGCACGGCGTTGTAACGCATTTATGTAACGAATACTTTCGACTGAGTCGAGAGTCACTAGACAATCAGGCGGTACGCTGCAAACAAGGCTGTGATGCACTCTTGTGCTTTTGCGGTTGTGGTACATGTGTTTTGTGCCTGTGTCTTGTGTCTTGTGTCTTGTCCCTCGGTCTTGATCTCAGTCTCCGTCTCCGTCTCGGTCTCCGTCTCCGTCTCGGTCTGGTCTCTGTCTCTGTCACTGTCACTGTCTCTGTCTCTGTCTTTGTCTCTGTTTCTGTCTCTGTCTCTGTCTCTGTCTCTGACTTGTGTTTCGGGTCGACATGACCGGTTTGGTTGGCATCGCTAGGACTTGCATCGGCTGCAAAGCGTCATCTGGTCGCTTTGCCACATCGCGGGCAACAAGCAAGACTCGCGCGTTTCCAGCAAGCTGATTGCCAGCATGTGTCAACTGGCAACAACCACCGCAGTACGTTCATGATTGGGCGCTTGAACCAGCTCTCTCATAGAAAAGATAGTCATTCTTGGAAAATGCAAGACGCCGCAAGGAAAGAAAGAAGTACATGCCAATCTGATTGTTTGGCAATGCTGGAAACGTAGATTATGAGCCTTCGCGGCACGTGTGTTTATGCACTCAGCCTTTTGGTGCGATCTGCTTCGGGGCGCGCTGCACTTCACGCCGCAGGCTGGGGTCACCAAACAAACGTACATCATCGGTATGCTTTGCAGCCGTGCTGCCTCCCGACGCCCTTTGACCAGATTGCCATTTGCGTCACCACTTATCAGATGTTTCTGCACACTGCTAGATTGAGCAACAGCAACATTTGCGTGGCCATCCCGCTTGATGTCCACACTCTATTCCAAGCGCCACAAGACCCGGTCGCGGTGTCTGTGGAGCGCGCCGCGCCGCTTTTTGACAATGTACGTAGGCTCCGCAACAGTGCCGTGCGTGGCTCTGCTCCCGCCTTTTGACACTAAGCATGCGTACCGGCGCTCTTTCTAGGTGGATCCGAATGCCAAGGACCCGTACAGCGAAATCAAGCTTCAGGTATCGGCGTGTTTGAGAAAATCTTTTGTGGCATCTTCTCCCAGCTCTTTTGCATTGCGCCACATTTACGATGACTAACTCGACGCATTGCCGACTTGGTACTTGCTAGCTGCAAAATGTTACGAACATCATCAACAGCCGTAAGAGCCTAGATCAGATGTATGAGCTGCGCGAACTCGAACCAGAGCTTTTCCAAGATGTTGGGGTGTTTTTGCACGTAAGCTGACGATTTTCGCTTGTTTGTTGTCGCCCGAGCCTTCATGTGTACGAGAGAATGAGCACCGATACGGGCCGGGCAGTGCTCAACACCCAGTGTCTGTGTGTTTTTACAATTAGATGCGCAAGCGACTGGCCTTGCTTCCCATCAACTTGGGGTTGCGCCGCGATTTGCAGTCCTTCTTTGACATGGCCGCCATTGTTTCGAGTCTCCCTGAGTTTCTTGGTAGGCACCACCATGGCATCACATCACAGATACGGGACGCGATTTCTGAGCTATCCTCATCCGCGCTGGGCTGTTTTAGTTGTGGAGGATGCTGAGCACAGCAGCGTACCACACTCTCTCTTCCGCATCGAGGTCAGATCGCTTCAATGCCACTCTAGCAGCAGCTGTCACTGTGCTTGTTGCCGTGTGGACCGGCGTGACATTACTTTGTGCCGCATTTGAGTTTGCTAGTGCACTCGACAATCTTTTGTTCCCTTCCCTGCCGGTCTTAATTTGTGTTTGTTTGTTTGCTTGCTTGTTTGTTTGTTTGTCTTTGCTTTTCCTGTGCCTTTATTTTTCCTTTCGATGTAGGCTGGGCAACAAACCTCAAGTCGTCCTGGCAGCGGTGGGTTACGATCTGCAATTCTCGAATGAATCACTTGTCCCCAAACTTTATGCGCTTTCAACTTACGCCGAATGTGCGATGCTGTGGCTTGATCCGCATGCGCAGCTCGTATTCGTAGGGTATCATCGTCGACTCGTCAACTCTCAACAGTCGCAGAAACGGCCGAGCCCGCCCATCGTACGAAACCTGTCTAGCCAACTTTTGACGCTCCCAGCATGATGCAAGCTGGTGAGCGGCCCTTGACCTTGAAACATGTTGCTACACTTGTAGGCCTGAGTGAGATCGCTGATGAAGCACAGCAGAACACACAGGAAATCTTTGGCACAGCAGAGGAGCAAGAGATGACAGATATCTCCGAAGAAGAAGATTGGGCCGAGGCCATTCAACTCGCCTTTCAAGAGGTGGCCGGCTATCCCCTGGCCAAGCGGGAAACGACGGTAGCCAGTTTCAATCCCCCCATCTTGCGTAAATGGGAGCAATACGTGGTCGGCAAAATGATGGCAGCTGGCCCGTCGGCACCACCGGAAGCCAATAACCAGCAACCCGGTCGTCGACGTCGATCAATGAGTGATCCAGGCGAGGCGCCCCGCTTTGCACTAAGTGCCCGCACAAGTGCAATGTCGCTTGAAGGCACCTTGGCCTCCACTCGACCAGAGAGGCGCTCAGTTTCGCCTGTGCCATCCATGTCTCTGTCTTCGGCCTCCATCCTTCGCCGCCGCGATATCCCGTAAGTCAGGTGGCCTGCAGCTGTACCCCATCCGCTTATTCTGCGCGCGAAATCTGCCCATCCCAGGCACCTCATTTCTTGCCGTGCTGCACTCATTTTTCATTTTTTATTGTTTCTCTGTCTGTATTTCTTGTTCTCCCTCGGACACTTTGGCTTGCTTGTCTTTTTTTAGCCTTTCTTCAGTGACGGGCAGCTCGTACGTGTAGCGGCTCACAGGCAAAGAGAGAGAGAATGCAAAAAACACTTGTTGTCGGCCGAGCCGAGTCGTTATCTGACATGCCTGTGTTGTCCCAGTCTCCAGCCTCCAGCGTGAACGAAATTGATTGTTCTTTATTTTTTCGGAATTTCTGAAGAATTTATATTTGAGACGACGTATATTTCAGCGACTGCACTCGATGCCCACGCGGCATGATAAAAAAATGGTTCGGTCAATGTCAGCGCTATTGCTCGTGTCAAACAGCGAAAGTCGCATTTCTCCGTCATTCGGCGCGGGATGTTAAGTCAAGCCAACGGTGTTCTGCTTGATGGCGCGACGACTTGTTTTTGTTTTACAATAATTAAAAAATTTTTCTCCATCCTCAGCAGTCCCAAGGTGTGGCGCAGATTGATTGATGAAATGAGTTACTGAGTTCATCGCCAAGCCGCCGAAAACGCGTGTTGTTGGGGGAGGCGGGTACTCGCTACGGCCACAGCGTACTGCGTCATGCTTTTCGGGTTTTTCGTTGCAAGTGTTTCGGCATCTATTTTTCGAATCAACAAGTCCGACAGGCATCGCCATGTCATTTGCGGTGCGGGGGCCCCGGGCGCTGGCGTAACTGGGCGCCTGTGGTCATGGGCCTTGTGCCCGGTGCAGAACGGGTGCTGGCTTGGGGAAAGGGGCGATAAAGCTCCTTAACTCGAGCTTCATTCTGTTCAGGCATGGCAACCCCGAAATACACCGCCAGCAGGGTGAATGCTACGCAGAATCCAATGAGGGCCCAGGTGGAGGATGCATTTTTCTGGCTGTCCAGCTCACGCAGCAAAGCCCTGTGAGGACGAGACAGCAGGGATAGGAGGAGTCGTGAGCTTGATCAATGGTGGCTGCATTGGTGGCTAAAAACCCTCAGACATCGACAGTTCGGTCAAGCGGACACGAACCGTGCGGCCTTCAGGCGCAGTTGAGCAGAACCATGCTGTGGGGTGAGGGCGATGGCTGTCTCGTATTCGGTGATGGCTTCGAGCAGACGCTTTTGAACCTGCAGTGTCTCGCCAAGCGCAAAGTGTGCCTGTGATTGGACAGAGGTGGTCGAGGCAAACTTGAGGCTTCGGCGTAAGAGATATTCAGCGTCCACAGCGTAGTTCTGTGCGAGCAATCCCAGCAGAGGTAGATATCAAGGTGAGACGAGCCCTCAGAGCCTAGAAAAGTAGACCTGAATGCGCTTGGACCGGGGTTCGTACCGCACGCAACATGCAGTATCCCAGCTGCAGCAAGGCCTGTTCATGCTTGGCATTAATGGCGAGGGCATGGCGATAACACTCAATGGCCAAAGTAGTATTGCCCTTGAATCGGTAGAGGATGGCTGCAGAGACATAGTCGTCGGCTGAAAACTTGATCTAATGCACAGCCCCCGGTCATGGCATTGTCAATCATCATAGCTGCTCTGGTCACAGTGGTATTGTGGTCGTGTACACGTGGCATAATACAGTGAAGGAGACGCACCTCAATGCTATTCGAGCGTAGGCGCATCAGCTCGCGGGAGAGGCGATTGTGCTTCTGCAGTATCATGTCAGCTTCTGCCAGGGTCAAATCTGTGTAAGCCTATGAAGATTCACGAGCATAAAGACAGCAACACAAGGATAGTGGTTAAACAGAGGCCTCTTGGTGGATGGGGGACATTCCGACTGGATGGCAAGTCAGCTTGGCGTCTTACGTCGGCTTCAACAATTTGGGGCAGAGCTGCACGGGCGCGTACGCCCTCAAGGTGGTCCACGCTGGGGCGGGCAAGAAGCGATGAGCGCGGACAATGTCAACATGCAGTGTGTTTGCAGCTGAGTCAAAGGGCGCATGAGACCGACGAACCTGCTATGTGAGCGAAACGGCCGGCAGAGCTGGTCTGCTGGCGATTCATTCTGAGCGCATCCCGGGCAGTCATTTTCTTCAGCTTGAGCTGCAGAAATGCCGACAAAGCCACCCAACAGGCCACACGGACAATGTATCAGCTGATGCGAAGGTGGCAGAGGGAGCGAGGGCGCGTGCCAACTGAGAGGCAGAAGCAGCTCCATACCTCGTTGCACCACGCGCGTGCGTAGCTCAGAGCCCAAGAGCTGGGGGGCAGGGATCAGAGAGCATGAGCACGGAGGAGGCACAGAGGGGATGCGTCAAAGGTGGCAAATGTACCTGGTGCCGCAGGTTTTCACTCTCTTTCATCATCAGCAGAAATGCCAAGTCGGTTTGTTCCTGTCCGTGCCGCGAAGGGTACGGGAACGACCATACCACCATCAGTTCTCAAGGTTGTGCTGTGAGACAAGGTGCTGTGTACGGTAGGCGGGGCCAAGCACGTACAGATAAGGGCATGTCTTCATCGGCGAGAAGCTCGTGTACTCTAATGCCAACCCAAGCCGGGCCACGACACTAGCACATGAGCTGATGTCGCACACGGCACGAAGTGGCGGCCCCGGTCGGTTGGGCATGTCGTTACGCACCGCTCAAAAGGATCATCTCGCGAGGAGACGACGGTTGACTGCTCAGGGTCAACGCGAAGGTAGTTGGATGAGCAGCACAACCCAACCAGAGCGGCCGAGAGCCACAGATTCATCTTGATCGAGGCGCTGCACGATGCGTCGCAGCCATAAAAAGGCGCTTGACACCAAGGATAAACACCCTAGTCAATGCCCAGCAACAGTTCCGTCCCGCCCTCCCCTGCTGTGATACTCTAGTGCCAACCAAAGTACATCCAGCTCAAAGGCCATGCGGCCGTCCAACTGCCGCTTGAGAGAGAGAGAGAGAGAGAGAGAGAGAGAGAGAGAGAGAGAGAGAGAGAGAGAGAGAAAGAGAGAAAGTTTGAGTGAGAGGGTTTGAGAGAGTCTGAGAGAGAGAGTGTGTGTGTGTTTGTGTTTGAGAGAGAGCGAGAGAGAGAGAGAGCGCAGAGACAGACCTGATCCAAAAATGGAACAAAGAGTTAGAGTTTGAGAGACTGAGAGAGAGAGAGAGAGAGAGAGAGAGAGAGAGAGAGAGGCGAAAGAGAGAGAGAGAGAGAGAGAGAGAGAGAGAGAGAGAGAGAGAGAGAGAGAGAGAGAGAGAGAGAGAGAGAGAGAGAGAGAGAGGCGAAAGAGAGAGAGAGAGAGAGAGAGAAAGTAAAACTACCACATGGGGTCATGGAGAGTTTGAGAGAATTTTTTTCAAAAATTTGGATGCGACAATGGCGGCGGCAGCAGGAGTTGGGAGGGGTGGCGGCGGATTGGGGCGGCGGCTGGTGGCCGCAGCGAGGGTTGAGGTTGAGGCCTTGGGGCGACGAGTACGGCCTCGAGATGTTCGGGCTGCTTTGGTGGGATTGGGGTCAGAGATTCGTGCTATTGGGCGGCAGCTGGGTGAACTGGGAGCTGAAGGCCACGTGCGCCTGCATGAGCGGCCGCATTGTCCAGGCGTGCTCGAGCTCGTCCTGGACTCTCCAGCTCGCCGCAACGCCATGAGTGGCGCCATGCTCGATCAAATGGGGCAGCATGTACTGATGCTGGCCGAGCCCGCCACTGTGCCTTGCCAGGGCTTGGTATTGCGGGGTGACACGGCAGCGTTTTGCTCCGGGTCGCACCTTCAACTCTTACGCAACTGCTCGGCCAGCGACGCTGCCCTCATGTGCGACTACATGCAAGCCGTTACAACTCTCTTGCAGCTTCTTCCCGTTCCCATCATCACATTAGCTGAAGGCCCAGCGATTGGGGGCGGCGGCGAGCTCTTTAGCGTAAGATCCGATGAGACTCGAGCTTGACGTGCTGTCCGCATGATGGGAGAGACATGCACCAGCTTCTCGACTCCCCTTGCGCATTACTGACGCCTACTGCTGGATTCTGATGGGCATTGGTTTAGGTGGGAGATCTGCGTGTGATGCACACCGATGCCACCGTACAATTTATTCATGCTCGTCATGGCTTGGCTCCAGGTCAGAGGCAGCGTCCACCCTTCTGCGCGAGCCAACAGGCAGCAGATCAGCCAGGTGCCGTGCAAAGTTTGTGATCCTCATTCCAAATACGCCCATCCAGGTTGGGGCGGCGCCGCTCGCCTCAGACGCCTTCTGCCCCCCGGGCAAGTCCTGCAAGTGATGGGAGCCAGTCCTAAGGTCTGACCCAACTCTGCATTTGCACTTTCACTTGTGTGGAGTCATATGTGATGCTGCCTTGACCAGATCCCTGGTTTTTTTTTTTTTTTTTTTTTTTTTTTTTTTTGGGTACTCATGCCCTCTTATAGCTGACAGCCGCAGAAGCATTGCAGCTCGGCCTGGCGACGCACATGTCAGCCGATCAGCTATTTGCCAACTTTGCCAAAGCCGACGGTCCAAGGGTACGCCAAAGGTGGTGGCCCACATTACTGGCCGGGCCGCTTGGGGCTGTCCCGCGGTCAGCTTGAGTCTTCACTAGTGAACTGACCGCAGGAATGGATGTCGGATACGAAAGATCTTGCAATGGCAAATTGGACCGAGCATTGTGCGTGGCCCGCCTGGCTCCTGGTTTCAACCTACGATCGAGCTGATTGCGCTTGCACTCACGCCTGTCCAAACGCCACGGTAGTGCTCGAGGATCTGGAGGAGGAGCAGGCCCGGTTTGCCCAGCTTGCCGCTCGTTTCAGCGCACGACACAGCCCGGGCTCAGCTTCATAGCCCATGACGCCCCCTAGCTTCACTCTCCCTCAAACGTTCTGCTCCCATATAATCAAGTCTCTATTCGCCTCTACGCTGCAATTGACCCGTCCCGCAAAGTGGACGCTAAGTTGTTTGCCTGGTCATGAACCCCGTCGAAGGATGTGGTTCGTGGACAAAAGCGTTGGGTTTAGGCACAGACACGCTACAGACACAGCCACAGGCACAGACACAGACACTAGACTCATTCACAGGCACAGGCACACGCCAGGACACAGGTACACAGACACAGCCAGCCTCACAGACAGACACAGACACAGGCACACACAGGCACACACAGGCACACACAGGCACACACAGGCACACACAGGCACAGGCACAGGCACACGCAGGCACACACAGGCATACACAAGTACACACAAGTACACACAGGCAGACACACGGGCACACGAGCATACACACAAGCAAACACTTTTGTTGACATCCAAGTCAAGTTTTATGTCACAAGGTGACAAGATGACGTAATTGAAGCGTGTTGCTGAGTTTATGTGGTGCGCCACAGGAATCAAGTTCAAGTTGTTGCATAAAAGATAGACTTTATCGCACTTGCTTTCAGCCGATGAAAGCAGTGAGGATATCGATCGCAAGGACGCCATCGGCGGACTGAGTGGCGGTTTGTCGCCGATGAGCCGGGGTGGGGGCGAGGCGGGGGCAGTGCCGCCGCAGTTGCGCTTCGGGATCCGGTCGGACAGCGCTTTATATCGTCGATGAGGTAAAGGGCGTTGGTTTTTGTGCGGCTCGCTTATCTGGTCGTCTGCGTTCGTCCATCGACCAACCCATTCGGGCTCTTGCGGATCAAGCTGTGCTGTGACACATGATCACCGCTACGCTTATCGTGCGGTAAAACAAAACGGCAAAGCGGGCAGGGGAGAATGGGCAGGCAAGGGGGACACAGATGCTTGGGGCAATCGATCCGCACATGCGTTGATCCTATTCTCACTTCTCATCCCCAATACAATTTTTCTTGCATGACAGCTGATGACCTCACACAAGCAACTTTGAGTGATTGGCACAAGATCATGGTGACAGTCTAGTTGCCGCCAAGCCACGCAAGTCTGCTTCCTTGCCAGTCGACCTAGGGTTCGGCTGAGAAAAGAGCATATGGCTGCTCAATGTGCACGCGTAACCGTTGCCAAGGCCGTCAGCATGGTGCCTGTGGCCACCGTGCTAACGTTGCTTGCGTTGTGGGCGGCAGCCCTCCCAGTCCGAGCTGATGAGAAGTACTGCCTCTTAACAAGCCCCAACACAACATATGGGCTCAATCCCGATGCTTGTGAGGAATGCCCCGAGAGTGAGATCGCTCGTTTTTGCTTTTTGAGCGAGGCGTTTTCCTTGAGCTCGGGCCTGGTTTTTTCACATGGGGCCATTGCGCGTAGATGCCACGACTGAGCCTAAAGGGGAGTTTCGGGAATGTGTTTGTGGTAAGTGACAATGGAGGAACGCGAATGCAGCTGGGCATGCAGGCCAGCTCTCAGATCCACGCATCGGCTCGCACAGACACAGAATACTGGCGTTCAGGCGGCAATTGCACGCAAAAAACAGCGTGCAAACTAGGCCAGTATCAACAGCAAGCACCGACCACTACTTCAGATCGATCTTGTGATTGGTGCACACAAGGTTGCCGCATGCCACGCCTCGGCTGCGTGTTGGGAAAAGCACCTTCTTACAAATGACTTTGTATCTTTATGTGTGTTTAAAGGCAAATTCGAGAATGCTACCAACAACGAGGCCGAGGAGTGTCGGCAGACCGTGTCGTTTTGCGCGGCAGGCCAATACGAGCATGAGGCCCCAACGGTATCAACGGATCGTGTTTGCTCCGAATGCCTCAACGGTTAGACAGGGATTGTCACTCGCTGCCTCGCGCTGCTTGGCTTCCTTGGCATCATCATCATCAATGTCTTGTCCGTTGATGCGAGCTAGGTACATACCAGGCTGCTTCAAATGACGCTATCGGTGCCTGTTCAAATTGGACTTTGTGTTTGCCTGGCCAATTTGTGAGCCGCCCGGGATCGACATCACAAGATCGCGTCTGCGAGCAGTGTCCCGCCAGTGAGTTGCGCGGCTGTGTCAAGGAACTTTTTAGTTTTGAGAGCTCGGCAGATGTTGACAGGAGATGCCTCTCATTTATCTATTGGCGCTGTGCCGTGTTTCCTAGACGAGTATCAATCAGATTATAACGCAGAACATTGCAAATCGTGCCCAAAAGGTTTTAATTCAACTGTGGGAGCTGAGGCTTGCAAGGGTGAGTCCTGGTATATATGTATCAGAAGCAGGCCCGCCATGACATTGACCAGGTCCTCCATTGGTTTTAGATGAGACTCCACCTGTCCTCGTATCCTCATATACGGAAAAGGAGTTCGAGGCGGCTTTTTACGAGCCCCCCTCTGTAAACGCCACCGACACGGCATGGCCCTTTGAATTATCAGTCAATCATACTGGGACTGTGGATGGTGGCAAGTAATTTGCAAGTGGCGCCGATGACCCCTAGCAAGGCATCCGGATTGAATGTGACCTCACCTTGCATGTTTGGTCATGGCACATCTTACGGTGGGGGCTAGGCAAGCCTGGAGTATATTTCTTGAATTTTAGCACGGTGGATGCGAGCAATAACGCGGCCTGGTTGGTCGTGACCGTCAAGATAACAGACCCAATCAAACCCCGGCTTGAGCTTCTGGGTGACAATCCCTGGGTGCAAGAAGCGGCTGTAACAGGCATCCAGGATCCCGGTGCCGCAGTGAAGGATTCATCCGAATCAAACCTCAAAGACGACTGGAGCAGTAACTTCACGGCAATCAACCTTCTGCAACCAGGAAACTATTCAGTGACGTACAAGCAGACGGGATCTGATCGGCAGGGCCTCAGCGCCGATCCCGTGACTCGACTCGTGATGCTAAGGGACACGATTGCACCGGTATGGCGATTTCACTGTCTACTTGTATGAATGGCTGCTTAAACTTGGTTATGCGACGTCATCGTCACGACTCGGCTTGCAGAAAAGGCCCACAGAGAAAACGGGCACGTCCGTCGCATTTGTTGTCATAAGCCACTCCTTGCTCATACAGCACGACTGCCGCTTGACCTGTGCTATGCTGTAGACCATCAAACTGGCGCCCAACGTGAATCGCCCAGACCGTCAATGGAGGGACACGGCTCAAGATATCATTTTCTTGCAGGCCACCTTTCCCTTTGATGAGCCTGGCTATTCAGCTTTTGACGCTGTTAATGGCTGGCTGAACTCCACGGTCACAGTCACCAACCCGATCCAGTCGTGCAACCTGCTTCAGAAGTGTGCAATCAACTACACCGTACCGGATGCGGCGAGAAATGTGGGCCATGCCCGTCGCCTAATATCGATTGTCGATACCCTTCCACCAAACATCAACATGCACGGGCCATCTGTTGTTGCTTTAGAGGCAGGCGCAGTCTATGATGACCTCGGAGCGACGGCCCATGACTTGCTGAAGGGCAATGTCGCTGTCGACAGCTCACCCAAAATCATCAAAGCGCCTGATCCGGACACGCCACTGCCCTTCAATGTGACACAAACCTACAGCGCTACAGACGATTACGACAACGTCGCAACCGTACAGCGTGTCGTGCAGGTGGTAGACACGACGGCACCAACCATCAAGCTTAATGCAATGCGCACACTTGAGGCCGGGCATGACTATGTGCTGCCCTTTGGCGACTGGATCAACGTGACGGACAACTATCTCTTCAATGTGCATGAGCGCGTCATTGACAACGTGTCACATGCTCCCCGCATGCACATCATCACGCCGCTGGAGGTAACTGTGTTGATCGAGTGCACGGACAATAACGGAAACACGGCGCGAAGCTTGACGACGGTGACGCTCGTAGACACCACGCCGCCGGTCATTACAGCCCCCGACATCTTTCTAGAGGGTGGTACGGCAACAGAAGCCCCGTACCCAAATATTTCTGCCATTGATCTGGTGGACGGAGACCTCACAGCCAATCTGGAAACGACGCTGGTTGCGGCAAACATTTCATCAGAGCCAGCGCCACATGTCTGTGGCATTGGTGCTAGCCGGCAGACGGACCCGGCATCCCGTGCCTTCCAGGCAGCTCGCTGCTTTTCGAGCGCCGCTGCAGTGGTCTCAACAGCACCGGCAGGTTCAGTCTTCCTACTGAGGCATCATAGTCAAGATGCGGTAGGTAATGTTCGGCTGCAGACGCGTCGCGTGACCATTCGGGACCAATTGCCGCCCAGGCTGGACATCAAGGGTTCCCTCGCCACGACAGTTGAATATCAGACCACCGGTACGCTCCTCTTTGCCGACGCAGGCACCAATGCGACAGATGCCCTGGATGGAGATATCGCCAGCTGGGTATGTGTGTCAGTGGAGCGCTACAGACCTTCGGGAATGAGCATGCCAGGCAGCGGTGGACAGACTGACACAAGTGAAGAGCCAGCCACATTGACAGAGGTCGTCTTGACACGAGGACAACTGAATGAGGTGGCGCCTCACAACTGGAGCGACTTTTCCATCGGCGAGCGGGGCCAACCCCTTGCAACAGGCGGACTGGTCATGCTTCTCCGCAACGCAACACCCGGTACACTTTACGTTGTGATTTACAGTGTGCAAGATGGTGCTGGCCACCAAGCCAGTGCCAGTCGGCAGTATCTGGTAGTGGACACGGTGGCGCCCACACTTCGGCTTTTGGGTGGCGCGAAAGTCCACATACCTTTTGGCACGGAGTATCGCGAGCTTGGGGTAACAGCCATGGATACTTCAGAACACCTTCTTCGGGTGCGGGTGGTTGAAGTCAATGTGATAAACGTGAGGCGTGCAGCGTCCTATGTCCTGGAGTACGTGGCACGGGACAGGTACAACAACACTGCGCGAATACAGCGAACGGTGGTTGTGGACGATTTTGTGCTGCCAAACTTGGAGGAGCAGGTGGAATTGCGGGTACGAAGCAGCCGGCCGCCTTCTTTGTTGGACGCAAATGAAGTGGAGCGGAACTTGCAGGCTTTCTTGCAGCCACTGGGCTTTGTCAGCTTGCTGACATTGCGCTTGGCTAGCGATACAGAGGTGCAGTACAATCAGCTGCCCAGTGTGCGGGCAGCTGTTGCTACTGCGGTCGGGGATGCCGGGCTTGAGTCTGCGCCCGGTGCAAGGCATCTCTTGGCCGAGTACAGCTTGGTGATCAATTGTGCCGTGCGAAGCAATGCCACGCTGGCTTATATGCCCGCGGCAGCGGTGTTAGCAGCGGTGGGCGAAGATGAAAGCGCTTGGTCGGGCGCTTTGGGAACGGGGTCACTTGAAGTGCAAAGCGCTCGTGACGCGTCGGCAGACAAGGCTCCCCAGAGTGTCTCTACGGGTCTGGTGGTGGGGATCTGTGTGACCATGGTCTGTGTTGTGGCGGCGATGCTGGTTGTGATGCGACGCCGGCAGCGACAATCAGTAGGGCATCAATTTAACGGAAAGGCGTCCGAGCCAAGCACGCAAGGCATGGCAATGATTGACGTTGATGGTATGTATACAACAGCACTGGAGCCGAGCAGCGGTCGAACCTCAATGGGAAGCGGCCGTGCGGGTATGGTGGCTGCATTGGCCAGCTATAATGCCGGCGAGTCGTCAGCCATGCACGAAACGACCTTGGATGGCGAGACGTACGACAACCCACGCTCCCATCGGCCAGCGCAACAGCAGACGATCTCTTCCATGTATGCAGTTCCAGACGACCCGAGCATGACATCCACGTTTGCTTTTGAGACGTATGACACGCCCAACGCCATGGAGGACGCAATCTCCAATCCAGTCCTGTACGATCAGCCCAACGCTTCGGATGCAGGCGTGTATGTCCCTGACACATACGATCAGCCCAACGCTTCGGATGCAGGCGTGTATGTCCCTGACACATACGATCAGCCCAACGCTTCGAATGCAGGCGTGTATGCCCCCGACACATACGACCAGCCCAACGCTTCGGGTGCAGGCGTGTATGTCCCCGACACATACGATCAGCCCAACGCAACCAGCTCTCTGACACCAGAAACGTACGATGGGGTAGATGTCAAGCCTCAGGAAGAGGCCGAGGCCGTGGATTCGTCTGACACCCCTCCGGTGGCACGGCAAGCTGTTGGTTCGTCCGAGGAACATTTTGCCGGTTTTGGAAATGATCAAGTCGACCCTTCTCTGGCGGACGAGCCAGCACCAACGGCAAGGCTAGCGAAAGTGGAAAAATCGGTTGGAGCTCTGCCTCCCCGAACTTTGAAGGTACCAGCGGCGCCAGCACCTGGCGCCCATTTTGAAGAAGCACCCGCGCCTGCTGCGACTTCTGCCAAGAGCGCAGAGGCCGTGCGCGGCCGTGCCATTTCCATAGGTAGCAGTGCACCAGCACAGGTAGAATCGGCCAAGAATAACCAGGCTGGGCCGCGGGCACTGCGCAGCCACAGTATTGGGATATCAAGCCGTGAGGGCTTGCAGGAGAAGGCCGTGCCTCTGGCTGGCGCACGGCGTCAAGACGGTGGTGCGGTGGGCATGACTGGAGGTTCGCTGCTGGCGGAGGCGCGATTGCATCCCATGTATCATGACCACTGCTCACGTGAGTCAGCAGAAGCTGCCTTGGGCCATCTTGACGACGGCAGCTTTATTCTTCGGTACAGTGAGAACACGGCCACTGTGGTGCTGACGGTTCGCAGGCGCAACACTTTTGCGCATCACAAGTTACGTGTCCTACCGGAGGGAACGGCCTGTATCAATGACACGGCCGTGGGGCGCTTCGATGACTTGAATGAACTCTTGATGGTGTTCAGTGAACCAAATGGTTACATCGAAGGCGTACTGCGGATGAGCTTGGAACATACGCGCCCGGGGGTGGGTGCTTCAGGGGTGGCCAAATCGGTGTTGGGTGGAAAGCCAGATCTACGCTCGGGCTCCACCTTGTTGGATCAACCCTGGTTTCATGGCGGAATCGGGCGCCAGGAAAGTGAGGCGCGCCTGCGTGACTTTGGAGAGGAAGGCGCATTTTTAGTACGGCGGAAGGGGCCCAGCTCCTTTGCGATTAGCGTACTAACGGACGGCAAATTGGTGCACCACCTCCTCCGTTTGCGTGGCGATGTGGTGCAGTTTAACGACTTGGTTGTACCCGGGGTCTCGACAATCGAGGCTGCAATTGCGCGGCTGTGCCAGGATGGGGCGGCTGTGCTTGTTCATCGCTTGTGCACGCCCTGCCCAGAACCGGACACCATGGCGTGAGATGGCTCTCCTGGTTAGCGCTGCGAGCTGTAGACGGCCGTGTATTTGGCTTTCAGTTGGTCTGATGATGGTTGGTCTGATGATGGCATTTGGAATGCCGCCCTCGTTCAACCTGTTTCCTTGAGTTTTGTATGGAACAGCCTCCTCATCTGTGTTTGTGGCGTGTTGTTTGATGGGTTTGTCGTGAGTGAGTGAGTGAGTGAGTGAGTGCTCATGATGTTGATTTTGTGTTGTTCTTCTTTCATTTGGCCGAGGCGGGATGTGAGGGCAACGTGAGTCCCAACCCACCCATGTGATCCTTCGGCGCGTCATCATGTGCGTGTCCCCATTGCTGACCCTGGCTGGCTCGTAAACTTGTTCAGTCTGCTGCGCTCTCCCCCATAGGGACCGAGGCGCGGATGCGCTGATGTGTTGTTGTACATGTTGTGGCTGCTAAGATTAAGCCATCTATCATTCTCAATCCAGTTTTTTCCGTCTTTCTAATACAAAAACTAGCCTCCTGAGCTCTTAGATTAAGTGAGCCATTATCACACTTTACGAAGGGGAGCCGTTTCAACGCACAGTCAAAAAACGCGAAAAGGGGGAGAGAGAGAGATAGAGAGGGAGATAAGAGAGAGAGATATGAGAGATCAGATAAGAGAGAGAGAGAGAGATAAGATAGACCAGAGAGATCAGAGAGGATAAGAGAGAGATATGAGGAGAGAAGAGAGAGAGACAAGAGAGAAAGAGATAAGAGAGAGATAAGAGAGAGATAAGAGACTGAGAGAGAGGAGAGGAACAAAAGAAATACCACACACACACACACACACCCAACTCAACAAAAGGAAGCGTTTTTTTATTTTGTTGGTGGTGCGTTCCACGGTCAACAAGAAAAAAACGGCGGCGACCCGCGTTGTCGGGGTGCTTTATCGGGTTGGCAGTGGTACCGTACGTAGACAGCAGGTTCGGAACATCCTTCAGTGCGGCCTCGTACCATCTGCATTAAAGCCTCGTTCACCCCATCGGAGGGCATCGACGGCCAAAACTTTCCCCGCCCTTGGACTTGGGTACGAGTTGTGGTTTTTTCGCCGTTTTTGCTGGTGGCTCTCTCTCGCTCTCGCTCTCTCTCTCGCTCTCCCTTCTACTCTTGCTCCTTGTGCCCGAGACTTCTCTCAGTGGTCAGGGCGGGGACACACGGTCCTGCGTGAGGATGATAGCAATACAAATGGGGCAGTATCTTCTCCAACTCCTCGCGCCTTCTTTTTTTTTTCGGGCACCAAATTGCATTTGAGCTGGGGGAGGTTGCGGGTGCAGTGGGTGGCTCACAAGTGGTTGATTGTCTGTTGCTTTTGGTGTTTGCCACTGTTCTCACACCGGAATGTGGCTGTATGGATACAAGTAGATCGGTGGTGCCACCCCCCCAACGGTACATCATGCCAGCAGAGGAAGAGGTCTGTTTGACATGCATATCTTGCTGCCATTCTCCACTTGCATGCCACAGTCTCCAAGGCTCTCGTTGGGTCTGGATTTTTTTTTAATTTTTTATCATGAAAAAAATTTCGAGGCCTTTGCGTTATTTTTTTTTTTTTGTGAGGGTCAGCAACAACGAGATCAGGGTTGTGTGTGTGTGTGTGTGTGTGTGTGTGTTCGCACGCGCGTGTGTGCGTTGCGTGTATACAAGACAGTGTGGCTTGTGACAACTCGTGCTCAATTGTTCCTGCGCCCTGCTTTCATGGTGCTCAAATTGCTTCGGGGCCACATTTTTGGATGGCATTAGAACGGCAAGGCCGTCAAGGGTTAGTTGTTGCTTCTCAGTCAGCCCGATCATTGGCTTGACGAGCATTGGTTTGCCATGCCCGTCGCTTTCTAACCGCATCTTGCACGCTGCTTCCATCCCTCATGGCTCTGCAGAGGAGGTGCAGGATGGCCCGGATGCCGTCAGTACCAGCGGACGCCCCAAGCGCCGCGCCTCGCAGCGGGCCAGTTTTCGCGAAGCCGTGGTAGATGACGATGACGAAGATTTCGAGGTCGATGTAAGCCTTGAATCCCTGTCCCACCAGACCTGTGCGACTGCACGCACAAAACGCCATCCCAGCTTATCTATGAGTGCCAATGCCGTTCCGGAGTGCCTGCCAAGCATAACCTCACATTGTGACTGTCCACAGGAGAAGCCAAAGAAGCCAGCCAAAAAGGCTGCGGCCAAGAAATCACCCGCCAAAGGCAAAAAGGCTGCACAACCGGTCAGTGATGGTACAACAATAGATAGCAGCTGCTCGCATTGCAACTCCATGCCAAGCCACGGAGGCCACGTGCTCGCTCTTTGGTAACATCTTCATTGCTCGCGTCCCAGGCTGCGAAGCGAGGCAAAGCGGCGGCGCCCAATGGCAAGGCAGCGAAGCGCAACGGCAAGGCCATCAAGACTGAGCCAGAGGCCGGAGGTGTGCACGATATTCTTGCGCCTGCTCACATCCATCGCGTGTGGAGCGACATGACACTACTCGTCGTTCAGGCTTTACACTTGGGTGCCGGCTCATGAATCTGGATGGCTTCCTACAGAGAACAAGCCCAAGCGCAAGAAAGCCAAGAAAGAGCCCGAGGAGGAGGAGGAGATCCATCGCTGGTTCGATCTTGCGCCGTTGCTTTTGCTTTGCCCCTCCGTGTTGCAGGTCATGCTAGGCTTGCACCCGTCCTCACGCCTGTTATGGGGTACTTGATTGCCATACAAACATCCGTTGGCCAGGTGGGAGGAGGAAGAGCTCCCTGATGGCCAGAAGTGGCGCACCTTGACGCACCGCGGCCCACTTTTCCCACCCGCATACGAGCCACTGCCCAAGGGCGTGCACCTCCTCTACGATGGTACGAATATGGCAAATGTATGGCCGTGGACGGGAATATTCGCATTGTTGCTCACACCCGCCTTCCATATAGGCAAGCCTTACTTGCTAAAGCCGGAGGCAGAGGAGATTGCAGGCTTTTACGCCATGATGCTCACGCGAGACTACGTGCACAAGGATATTTTCAACGAAAACTTTATGCATGACTGGCGAGCCAACATGACCCCCCAGGAGCGCAAGGATCTGACGGACATTAAAAAGTGTGACTTCTCCCTCATCCACGTACGTGGCTTGGCTTGCGCCGATAAACCCTTGTACCAAACGGGGTTTTGACATGCCAAAGCCCACTGACTCTTTGTGTGTCTGTGTGCATTATTTGCGCGCACAGAGTCACTATCAGCAACGCGCCGAAGCACGCAAAGCAGCCAGCAAGGAGGAGAAGGAAAAGCGCAAAGAAGCCGAAGCTAAACTGAAGGAAGAGTATGGCTTTGCTCTTATGGATGGTCGCAAGGTCACCATTGGCAACTTTCGCATTGAACCCCCAGGTACCTCTATCCCTTTTGTCTCGTCTCGTTCAGACCTCCTCTGTGTCCTGTGTGCCATGTTCCCCGCCTTTTTTATTTTTTATTTTTTTTGTTTTCCCTGACTACCTGTTACATCCGCTTGAACTCAGGTCTGTTCCAAGGGCGCGGTGAGCACCCCAAGATGGGCAAGCTGAAGCTACGTGTGATGCCTGAAGATGTCATCATCAACGTGGGTCCCAAGGACAAGGTGCCAGAGCCGCCTGCTGGTCACAAATGGAAGGAGGTCAAGCACGACAACACCGTCACTTGGTTGGCCGGCTGGAAGGAAAACATTCAAGATCAAAACAAGTATATCATGTTGAGCGCCGATACACACATCAAGGTTCTACCCCGCGACGAGGCCTGCTTATGCTGATCCCTCTTTGCGCAGAACCTAATGATTTTCTCCATCCCCATTCGACTTGCTTTGCAGGGTCGCAACGACTGGAAAAAGTATGAAACCGCGCGCAAGCTCAAGGAGCACGTGGACAAGATTCGCCGCGACTACACCCGTGACTTGAAAAGCAAGCTCATGTTTGAGCGTCAGCGTGCCACGGCGCTGTATTTTATCGACAAGCTCGCCCTTCGTGCCGGTGGCGAAAAAGATGCCGAGGAACAGGCTGATACTGGTGCGTCTTTGTGCCCTGCTTTTTGTTTTGCACAAGCCTCAAAGAGAACTGGTGTTCTCTGAGCTTAGTGCCTCCCATCAGCATGTCCCTCGTTGGCTGCTTTATTGTCGCTTATGCATGTGACTCACCACCTGACGTTTGGATCGTGGCTTGCGTGTTTACGTAGTGGGTTGCTGCAGCCTGCGCGTCGAGCACTTGGAGCTTTTGCCCGGGGATGAGCTCGTGTTTGACTTTCTGGGTAAGGATTCCATCCGTTATCAGAACCAGGTCAAGGTCGACCATCAAGTCTGGAAGAACGTGGGCCATTTCAAGAAGAGCAAGGAGCCCGGGGATGAGCTCTTTGACCGCCTTCGTGTGCGTTTCACTTCCCCCCTTGCTGCCCCTCTCCTCTCTTGTCTGTGCTTTGGATGCCGTCGTTGGCTCGCTGTCTTGCATATGCCGGCGGCTCGTTTGGTGCCAACTTACACCCCCACTTATTCTTATTGCGCAGACACAACAACTCAACGAGTATCTGCAGTCACTTATGGACGGCCTCACGGCCAAGGTCTTTCGTACTTACAATGCCTCAATCACGCTACAAGACCAACTCAAGTCAACGCCGGCCGGTGGGACAGTCGAGGAGAAGCTACTTGCTTACCAACGTGCCAACCGCGCCGTGGCTATTCTTTGCAACCATCAACGTGCCGCGCCCAAGACGCACGATGAGCAGATGGAGCGTTTGGATGAGGCATTGGTCAAGATTCAGAAGGAGCTGGACAGCACCATCAAGGAGCGCAAAAAGCTCAAGAAGGACCTGCGTGCGCAAGGGTCAGACGTGAGCAAAACTGATCTCAACCGATTGGACGTGCTCAAGCGCAAGGTGGATCGCCTGGAAGAGCGCTTGCACAAGAAGCAAATTGCCAAGGTGTGTGGTCCCGTGCCGTGAGGCATGTCTGGTTTTTGGCCGGCCTACATTCATCAGCACGCGCTCATGCACCATGCGCCTTTGGCTTGCCTGCTGTTATAATGGCCACAACGATGTCGGACATGCAGGTGGATAAGGAGGAGAACAAATGCATCGCTTTGAGTACCTCCAAGCTCAACTATCTGGACCCTCGCATTTCTGTCGCTTGGTGCAAAACGCACGACGTGCCTGTTGACAAGGTGCGCCGTCAAATGGCTGTCGCTGCTCTTGACAGCTCTCACCGCTGGCTGAGTTTCCTCTGCTCACCACGGCGCTTGCTGACCGCGTACGACGTAGGTTTACAACAAGACACAACGTCGTAAATTTCGTTGGGCCATGGACATGGCCGAGGCTGATTTTGTCTTCTGAGTCATCTCTATTCCGAACGCAACCTCTGGCCGCGCATGAGAAATGAGGCATATGTGCGGGGTCTGGGGAACACATATGCTCTGGTGTCATGTACCCTGGACAGAGTTACTCATTCTGATCCCCAGTTTTTTTTTATTTGTTTTTTTTTTTGGACTCTTTTTGTTCATGAATCCTTGTCCATGCGTGTTTGAATTGTTCGCCTTGTGTTTCTCCGGCTCAGCGAGCCAGCACCAGCAATCATCAAAGATGATGCTTGGTGTACGAGAACCTGTGGGACGACCGATTTTCGAGTTTCCTTCCCTCTTCTTGTCCTTGTCTTTGTTGATCGTCTCTCACCTACTCTTAAAAAGAAAAAAAATCAATCAAACCATACAACTCAAACTCAACCATGTTAGTCGAGGCTTGAGGCGAGACGAACCAGACCTGCCGTCACCCTTCCCTATTCCAGCTTCAAAAAAAAAAATCCCAGCAAAACGTCAGACAAATCGTCTGACATTGACCGCGTGTGTTTCTCTCTCTCATTTTTTTTTTTTTTTGGACTCGAGAAAATCATCATGGCGCGTGTGAGTGTGGCAACCATAGCGGGGGCGGGGGAGCGCGGGAGGTGTTGGCGCGTGGTGTTGGCTGGTGTAAAACTAGCAGTGTGGTGGATGTTATTGGCTCATGAGTGGCTGGTTTTGGATCAACAGGCCAAGCGAAGCAAGGCCACGGCTCAGTCGCCAGCCAAGAGTCCCAAGAAGGTCGAGGAGCAGGCCGAGGAGCAGGTCGTGGAGAAGCCGCTGGTTGAAGACAAGACGCAAGCCGAGGAGGAGCCACAGGTCGAGGTATGCTGTTAAGGATCTTGTTCCTCTTTTTATTGAAGTGGCATGCGTGCATGTGTTTGATTCTGGCTTGTCTTCAAAGCTGCGGGGTCTGAGCAGACCCTCACTCACAGAAACTGCTTTGCCAGAGCGTGGAGACAACTGAGGGTGCTCCAGTAGTCAAGCGACACAAAATCATGGTGCTGGACGCCCTCACCAATGAGCAAGCGCAAGGTCGAGGCCGACCCAAGTCTGGCCGGATCTGGAAGGCTGTCAAATCCGAGTCAGTTCTTTGAGCCATGCCGCCCGACGCACTCTTTGGAAGACCACCAGGGTCGGGCTGTAGGAGTGGGGATGGGAGAGAGGGGCGGATAGAGCTGAATAGAGGGATCTTGGCTCTGTGTCTGGCTGTTAACTATCATCACAGCGCAGAGGCCGAGGGCGGGCTGGTGGCTGTACTCGAGTTCCGAGCTGCGCTCGATCGCCTTCTACCAGTCATCTAATTCAAGGTGGCCCTTTTGCTCCACAGACGGTTCTCAGCCAACCACAAGTCCATATCAGGGACGGCGTGGGCCAAGAAAGCAGCTGAGCGCCAAAAGCAAAAGCTTCTCGATGCGCAAGAGAAAGAGATGAAGGAGGAGACCAAGCGCCAGCAACAGGTGTGCGATTCTATTTATGTTTGGTGGCACCGCTTGATGTGCCGGCACGGTTTTTGTTTTCGTTTTTTTCCTCTTCCAATTCTTTGGTGGTCTGAAAGCTGGTGCGTCAATAACAAAGTGCTCAATGGATTGCCATGTGATTATGCTGCATAGGAGCGAGGCGCGCGCTTGAAGGCAAAACGCGAGCAAAAGGAAGCCAATCGCTTGAAGAACATGCGATTGCAACAGGGCGGCCAGGGTGTACGTCCTGGCTTGGCAGAGCTGGCGCTTGCTCCACATTGGCCTTTTGTACATTGGAGCGACCTCATGTGTGTGCTTGGTGTGATTTGCAGCCGGTTTCAGCAGCAAAGCTGCGACGCATGAGCAAGAAGCAACATCGTGCGGCTCAAAAGAAGCAATGAACACATTCGGCACCAGCAAGATAAACCGGGCGGATTTGATGAAAGGGAATATGTGCCCCTGGCGTTAGGGCTGACAATTTGTGTGCTTTTTACCTTTGCTCGGTTTGTTTTTTCGGTTTGTTTTCTGTGGCCCGCCAAACTGTTTTTTTTTTGGTCGTGATTGTACACAAGCCATGCTTGCATCCAGATGCCAGCGCATCTGATCTTTGTTTCGTTTTTATCGCCTGACAAAATTCGAGAAACTGGTTGACACCGGTATTCCTTAGCGCCTCCGTTTTTCGGCCCCGCGTGCTCGCCCGTGATATTTTGTGTGATTTTCACCACAGCCCCACCTGGCTGTGTGTGCGGGTGTGTGTTGAGTGTAGAATTTGTGAATGAGTGTGATAGTGATCTGGCCGAGAACACAATGGCAGCAAAACTTATTTTTCCAGCACTCAGCAGTCGAGTCACATGAGTGGAGAGGGAAATGGAAATGACCAGACATGGGTTGCCAACTTGAGGTGCTTGCAATGGTAAGGACGAATGGTTGTGGCAAATGTTTCTGACTCTTTGCTTCGATTGAAGACGGTGGATATAACGAGGGTAGCTCAGCTACCAAGCCACGTGAGTGTGAGTGGGTGCAAGTGATTAGAACACGTCCAGTAGCGATTGTGTGCCGTAATTGCGAGCCTCTGCATAAGACGGCACATGATACAGAAATTGCAGGAGGGCACGCTGGGTATTTTTGCTCGTATTGGGCATACCTATAGCGCCACTTTGTCAGTAATACGACAGAAAGATACCACAAAGTCTCGAGATTGGGCAAAGATGGTGAGAGGGAGGGGATGGGGAAGGATCTTTCTAACACCCACCTCGGTGAATGGTGCGATAGTCATACATGACGGCGTGGCCGAGCGAGACCAGACCGTCGAGGGTGCTTTCTGTGAGGGTACAGGCGTGTCCAAAACCTGATGGGTAGGCGTGAGTGACAAACGCTCGTCCATGACGGTAAGGTGGATGAAGGTGAGGATGACGGTGTGTGTGTTCATTTGTGGTCATACCGAGGAGGGAATCATATTTGTGGGAGCCCGGCCAGAATTGAGTGAATCCGACTGTCCGGTCGAGGTCCATGAGGGGCAAAAAGACGCAGAGGGCATAGGGTGCCGAGGCGCCACTGTCAACAGAACAAGTGCGGATGGGAAAAACCCCCCCGGGCAACCATTCCATGAGTGATCTAAACAACAACAGATGGGAAAGAATCAGGTGGGGTAGGCAGGCGTTGAAAACTCTCACCGGCCATTCCAGTCGGCGGTATGGCTGATATGAGGCCCGTCAGCATGCCAGGTCTGCTCCTCAGCTCCCGGGCGAGAGTAGACGACGCTCACTTGGCACTTGAAGTCGACACCTGAGACGCAATCGTAATTCCAGTTAATCGGGCGCTTTTGACATGGTGTAGGCGTATTGCGGTGGGTCTGTACCAACCGAGAAGGTGTTTGATGATGGGCACCCAAGGAGCTGTGGCAGCGAGATGGGCAATGAAGAGATCGTCGGCATCAAAGAGGAGGTCAAAGCGTTGTCGGGAGCGCGACGACATTTCGCGGCGACGGAAGGCTTCCTCGCCCACGTCAATGCCTTGCTTGCGTAGGAGGGCATCGGCCCAATCGATGCGCGCGATGGCACGAGTGTTGAGCTCTTGCAGGGGCAAAAGGGCAAGATCACCAGCGCTATCATGCATGTTTCGGCAGTCCAGAATCAGCAGACCCTGGTCCTCGAGCAGAGCTTGTGCGGCATCAAGAGCATCCGGGCTGTCGTCGGGCTCAAGAGTCAGGTCACGAAGGTTGTCGGTGGGATGCGAGGCGAGAGGGCAGGGCGAGGGCATGGTGAAGAGGAGCTCGATGCCGCGCAGCGGCGCGACCGGATCCTCGTTAGGCTCGCGAAGGTGGCGTGGCAAGCCGAGGTAATCAGCCACCGCGGTGGTGAGCTCAGCGATGGGACCGGACATGTCTGTGTGCGTATCAGCAACGTTGAGCTCGGCGGTAACGTAACCAGCCCGCGCGACGGTAGGGTCGGCAATGTCTGTCTGCACAGGTTGGTCTTGAGGGAGATCTTCTTGGGGGGCATGCGTGTTCTTGTCTTGATGATCCTCGCTATCGGGTTGACACAAACGTTGGTGAGATAGCTGTCTGCCAAGGTCAGAGAGCCCTGGTTGCAGTTGGGTCAGACAACGTCAAACGGAGCGAAGAAGTCGAGAAGCGGCATCGTACTCCTTTGTTGTTGTGTGCAAACGGAAAGAGGGTCGAGCCGAGACAAAATGCAGGGGATGTGGCCAGCTGTTTCGGCTGCGCAAGTGAGCGAAAGCCTGAGGGACAAAAGGTCAGGTGAGCGCGACCGTCTGGGAATGATGGATGGATCGAGCGTGTCAGCTCGCAATCCATCGATTTGCAAGGGGGGAGGACGGGAAGACTGAGTCACCGGGCATACCTCCTCGATGGAGGCAAACGGCGTTGCCTGCAGAGCAATGCCCCAGCACAGGGTGAACCGAGCCTCCAAATCCATTCCGAGCTTTTTTATTATTTTATTGATTGACGTCGAGTGAAAATCGTGCGAGTGCTCAAGAAATTGGCGTGTTCAAGAGGCGCACAGGGGGAGAGGGAGGGAGGAAGGATGGCAGAGGAAGAAGGGAGGGGGGGGGGGGGAGGGGGGTGAAAACACCAGGGGGGAAGAGAGGGCAAGAGAGACGAGAAAAGGGGCTCAACGTGTGTTGTGAGAGAGAGAAGAGAGAGGGAGAGGGAGAGAGGGAGGTGGTGAAGGGTGTTGCTGCAAAGCCGCTGCCAAAGGGGCGATCACACACACACACACACACACACACACACACACACACACACACACACACACACACACACACACGAGAGGACAGAGGGACGGGCCGACACACTGACGGACAGAACCGGAATCCAACACATGAAATTTCATCGTTGTGTCCTATTATTCAGGTGTTAGGGGACAAAGTTGGCTATAAATAGCGGATCTTGCACTCAAAACCGTATTCGCTTGCTCGACTTGCAGCAATGTTCTTTCCACTCCCCCCACAACCCGAAAGGATTTGTCATACTTTCTCATAATCTATCTGACAACGGCTCAACTGTGATGTCAGCATTATATGTCAGATGAGTGACGCGAGTCACATTTGGTAGTCGTGTTCCCCTGATTGACTGATCGCCATGGCGGTGCCGGTCGTTGATCTGGCGGCGGTGACGGGGCCAGCGGCACGTGACCTGCCGCTGGCTGAATTGGATTCGGAGGCAGTGCGTGAGGTGGCCGAGGCGCTGGGACGGGCTTGTCGACATGTAGGATTCTTTTATGTGCGCAATCATGGCGTGTCCGAGGCCTTGCTCTCAGAGTTGCAGGCCATGAGTCGCGACTTTTTTGCTCAACCCCTCGCGGACAAGATGCGGCTGGATATGCGTCAGGGTGGACGTGCATGGCGGGGTTACTTCCCGGTGGGTGACGAACTGACTTCAGGCAAGCCAGACATCAAGGAGGGTCTGTACTTTGGGGCGGAGCTGTCAGAGACCCATCCGGCCGTGGTAGCTGGTCGCCCCATTCATGGTCGCAACCAGTTTGCTGATGAGCGCATGCGCCGCGTTGTGCTGGAATATCTGGAGGCCATGCTGGCCCTAGGTCAGCGCATCATGGCGCTGCTGGCGTTGAGTCTGGGCCTCGAGGCCGATTTCTTTCAGCGATCCTACACGCGCGAACCCACCCCGCTCTTCCGCATCTTCAACTACCCACGGCCGGAGAGCTTCAACTACGATGGCGATCGCGAAGCCCTTTGGGGAGTTGGCGAGCACACCGATTACGGCCTGCTGACCATTCTGCTGCAGGATGAGTGCGGAGGGCTGCAGGTCAAGACTCGCACCGGCTGGCAGGCGGCCCCGCCCCTGCCCGGTACCTTTGTGTGTAACATAGGCGACATGCTCGAACGTATCACGGGCGGCTACTTTTGCTCGACCCCGCATCGCGTTCGCAACGCCGCTGGCCGAGATCGCCTCTCCTTCCCCTTTTTCTTCGACCCCAGCTGGGAAGCCGAGATTCGACCCTTGCCCAATGTGCGCCTGCTTGCCGAAGAGGCTGCTCGAACACAGGAATCGGACGAGCCAGATGCTAGGGCCCAACGATGGGATCAGGCAAACGTCGTCCAAGACGAAATTGGCGCCTATGGTGATTATCTCACACGCAAGGTATCAAAGTGCTTCCCCGACCTCTTCGCCTCTGTGCAGTCCCGCCCCGTGGCCACAACCCCCTGAAGTCCCATCGATGTTTTTGTTACTGTTCTTCGTATCTTGTTCTCGTGGTCTCGAAAGCTAATTGACTCAAACGACTGGCCGTTTTCCCCGCGCACTTCATGGGACTAAAGTCGTAGAGTCATACGGGTAAGCGAAATGAAAAAAGTGATCTGCATGCCCAAGAACGCCTCGCCGTAGGTGTGGGGGGAAGATCCATGGAGCCGGTGGTTGTGACTCTCCAGAAAGTGCTTTTGAAGCCAGCAGAACAGCTCGAGCGAAACAACCAGAGAAAAGGAAGAGCCAGTCAAGGAAAGAGAAGGCAGAGCCAAGGAAAGAGAAGGCAGAGCCAAGGAACTCGTGCAGAGGAACCAGGGCAAGCCCATGACCAACACCCAAAGCAGCCACGCAGCATTGCCTCCAAATGAAGGTGTCAGCCATTTTTTGTTGTTGTTGCAAACCCCTTTCGCGTTTTCACTGGTGTGTGTGCTACATGTATTTCTTTTGTGTGTATGCGTGTGTGTGTGTGTGTGTGTACACACGCTGTGGTGGTACCAGAGGCGAGAGGCGAGTTAAACTGGCTGGAGAGCTTGGCTGGAGGTGGTGGGTCAGTGGATGAGAGAAGGCGGCTGCTAATGACATGGCTATGCTGGCCTCGGGCCGCCCGTGGTTGAAGACGGGGCCGGTGGTGGTGGTTGCATCGCGCCGATGGCTCCATGCGAGCCGCAATGGGCTGGCACTCGTCAACTACTACACCATCCTAGGCATCCGGCCCGAGGCTTCACAGGTGAGCTTCCGCTGCCCCCGCCTTGCCCTGCCGGTAGTATTCCAGCTTGATAACGACTGTTGCTGCGTTGGATACGGTCTTGCTCTCTTCATAGCGTGAGATTAAAGCTGCCTACTACAAGCAGTCCAAGATGCACCATCCCGACGTTGCAGGCGAAAGCCCAGAGACCGCTGGCCGCTTCGCTCTCATCAGCGAAGCCTACTCCGTCCTCTCCCATGTAAGCTTTGGCGATATTGGTCTGCTGTGGTCTCTGGCTCCATCGGCGCCGGCCAACTCATCCCTTTTCATCTGGTTGCAACGCTCGCGCGCTGCAATGTACGTGACATCGAACAGCCCGTGAGCCGCCGAGCCTACGACCGAACCGGCCGTGCCCCTTTGGCTGCCCATGACTCGCCTGGCGCTTCGGGAACGGGAGGGCACATGCGCAATGAGCGGCAACGGGGTCCGCTTGACTATCAAACCCAGTACAACTTTCAAGAGTTTTATCGCCACCACTATGGTTCGCTCGACTGCAGAAAGAGCACTGGCTTTCATAGCCTTTCTATCTCACTCATTTCTTGCACTTGTTCTCAATTCCTGTGTGTGGCGCGTGGCGCACAGGTGAGGCTATCCGCCGCCGCCGCGTGCAGCAACAGCGGAGGCGGGAGTACTCAGAGCTGCTCAAGGAGGTATGCTGCCGGCATGCATTCGATGGATGGTCATGAACGCTCATTGCTCATCTGTCACCTTGCGCCCTGACTTGACGCTGGAACGGTATGGATTAGGATCAAACAAGCGCCACCACCACAGCAGTCATCCTTACTCTAGCCTTTGGCGCTTTTCTCATGTCACGCGGACTCTAACGAGAAGGGCCCCTCCCCCCCCTCGTGCACTGGCCTCGGTGCTAGCGTGGTGTTGCCGCAATAAGGCACCCTGTTTCGATCGATCGATTCTTGTCAATTAATGCCAGCGCATCATCTTGTGCCCCGTGCAGCGAGATTTAGTCGCGCATTCAAAAGTATGCAAGACAGTCGGCAGTGCATATTTAAAAGGAATAGAGTGTGGTCACAGTCGGATCGGTGGGTGCCGGAACCGAGTCTTCGTCACCGTGGTCGACTGACGCGGGGGCCATGACGGGGGCTGGGCCGGACGACACGGGAGCCGGAGCCGGGGCCGGGGCGGCCGCAACCTTCCGCTTTGTTTCGAGGGTCTCGAGAAGGTTGTGAAGCTTTGCCAAGCCGCTGCCAGATCCAGCATTGCTTAGGCTTGATGGACCAGGCGCGCCCACCTCGGGGTCGGGGTTGTCATCACTAAAGGCACCGCTGAGCCGCTGAGCTTGGTCGGCGGGCCGTGTGCTGTTGGCATGAACCAGCTCAACAATCTCGCGGGTGAAGATGTCTGGATAGTAAACAACCAAGTACTCGAGGACAAGACCCGTTTTCTGAATGGGTAGCTGGGGAAAGAGGGTGGGGCCGACGGCCGTGGTCAGATTGGCAGCCGTCATCAGGTTGCCCGGCGTGGCAATGATGCGCCGCAGCAGGAGAACCAGGGCTTGAAGCATGCCAAATCGAAAAGGCGAGAGGACAGCGACCGTCCTGCGTTGCAGGCAAGGGCGTGGCGTGTTGCAAGATGAGGCCGAAGGGGCGGAAGAAATGGAAAAGTGGCTCATCACCACTCAAGCCTCGGGCGGGGTGCTTATCAACGGCGGTGCGTTCTTGTGGCACGGCAGAACCTACTTGCGGCAGCGACGCAAGCTCTGGCTTGGTCCGGTGCTTTGATCGACGGCCTTGAGGAGACGCCGCTGTGTTGTGCCATCGACGGGCAGCTTGAGCTCCTCTGCAGCAACAAGGAGAAACGGGCGGCGGCGACCCGCACGCGTGCATGTGGGTGAGGCCCATCTCGTGGTCCTTATGCAGCATTTCGAGGATCCAAACGTACTAAGCAAAAGCTTGAGAAGGCCACAGACAATGGCGGGCTCCAGAATCTCGTCCAAGCGTAGAGGTTCACCTGTTGAGCCGCCAGCACTCATCAGGTTTGGGCGCGCGCCCCACATGGATCGTGCGTCTCATACACGGTTGGCGGAGCCGGTGCAGACCTACCTTGTTCAAAGAGCTCATAGAGGCGGCGCACATGTCGCTGGTCACCCGGGATACGGAAGAGGCCTTCCTCGCGCAAGGCGCGTGGTGTGCTGAGATAAGCGAGGCAATCGCGGATGGCACTGGGTGTGTGTGTGTCGAGCTGTGCCTCGACCAAGCCCTGGTTGTCGACATCTGTGATGACCCGCGAGCGCAAGACGATGGTGTGGGTGGGTGCCGTGGAATCTGTGGTGTCAGCAGTGCTGGCGGTGCTTGAAGTGTCTGTCGAGTCTGCGTTATCAATGCTTGCATTGTGGATCTTGCGCTGCACAAATGGCCAAATCGAGCACAGGGACGCAGCAAGAGACAATGAGTAGGCAACCCCCAAGCTGATCAAGGCGCCGCGTTAAAAATAAGATAGACTCACGCGACGGGGCGGTGCCACCGGGGCTGGGCCGGCCGGCTCGGCCATGATGGCACGGACGAATACCGACCCAAGACTCAACTTGCCCCGGACCACAACAAACGACGCTCAACGGCCAATCCAATCGAACAGCACCCTCGAGGGCGGTAAGCAAGGGCTGTTGGCTCCCTGTTGAAACCTAGAACAACGATCAAAACTAATGGAGCGCGACGCACAAGCAGCAGCAGCTGGAGGCGGCGGCGATGGAGGCGGTGCGGTCGCTCTCTCCATAATCGTGCCGCTCGTTCCAAAGTATTATAGTATTTTACTTTATGCAAAGGCGAACGATACGCCCTTTCATCTCACTGACATGTGAACAAAAAAGTATTTCCTCCAGCTGTATCAGAAAGTTATTTACTTACCACCCCATTATGTCGTGTTTCACCCTTCTACGTGCCAACCTAACGTAGAATAAAAGTATTTATCCAATGTCAGACTATATTTTGTGGCATGCAAACGAGCATTCGTGCGGACACTGAATCGATCGCGCAGAGAGTCGTTGCCGTGCCCTCGGCGCCGTGGTGCCCTGCTCCTTCTGCCGCTTCGTTTGCCTTCCTGCACGAGCGGGGCAGGGATCTGAACGAAAGCGAAGTTTCTCGACCCTGTCTGGTGTGTGGTGTGGAGGGTCTTTTTCTGCCTTTGGTTCCCTCTTCTTGTTTTTCGTTGCATCAGAGTGAGAGAGTGCCGACGAGGACGTGCAGGTCTGTCTGTCTGTCAGTCTGTCAGGTTTACGAGCGAGTCGCGTTGCGCCGCCTTGCGTTGCTTGGCAAACGATTCGAGCCACAGTGCGGTCTTGCTTCCGAATCTACCAGCCCGTATCGACCTGCCTCGCTTCTTTCTGGCTCACTCTCGAGCCCTCATCAAAGCTGCGCGGTGAATAAATATTTTTCTCCTTCCAGCACCCGCTGCCATCTGTCGCTCCATCACTTCACACCGGTAGGTATGCACAGGCCGAACACTGAAGAAGACTCTCTCTTGGCGTGTGAGGTTGATTGAGCTTGTGCATTCTGCGTGCTCTCTTCGTGCTCTTTTGTGCTGACCACAACTGCGTCTGGGGTCGCGCTGCCTCTTCTGACTAGGAACCATGTTGTCGCGCTTCGCGATGTCGGCCCTGGCCGTCGCGGCGCTCCTTCTCTGCCTGGCCTCTTCGGGACGTGTCAGCGCTGCAGAGCTGGATGAGGTTTGTTTGTCGCCGAGTCTTTTTGAAAGTTCTGATCTTGAGGGGATGTGGCCCTCCTTCTCGCGTGTTTCTCCAGTGCAGTGCTAGCTTGAGCTCGCAGCGTGGCCCTGCGTTTTGTTTGCGTGCTTGCACAATGCTTTCCTGCCAGCCTCTTGTGCATTCTTGAATGGCTCACCCTATCGGGTGCTGTGGATGGATGGGCAGGTGATTTACCTTGACACGATTCACGGTCGTATTGTGATCCGAACCTACCCCGAGTACGCGCCCCGCCATGTGGAGCGCATTACCGAGCTCGTCAAGGCCGGCTTTTACGACGGCATTGTCTGGCACCGCGTCATGGAAGGGTTCGTGGCGCAGGCCGGTGATCCACTGGGCAAAGGTTGGTGCTCTCTTGAGTCTCTTGCCTTGCCCTGTCTCACCACACCACCAACCCGTCAATCCGTTAACTTGTCAACCCGTTAACCCGTCAACCCGTCGACCCGTCAACCCGCTCACGTCTCCATGCCCCGGCCGTCGCTTGCTCTGAATCGTGTTTGTAATGCGGCACAGGCTACGGTGGCACGGGCATCACCATCGACGCCGAGTTTAACAATCGCTCCCACCACACGGGCACAGTCAACATGGCTCGCGCCAACGATCCCAACAGCGCCGACTCGCAATTTAGCATCATGTATGTGCACAACGGCTTCTTGGACCATCGTTACACGGTTTGGGGCCAGGTCCTGGGTGGCTTTGACGCCGTGAACAAACTCAAAAAGGCCAAGCCGCACTCACCCGGTGGCCAAGTTGAAGACCCTGACGTCATTGTCAAGATGCGCCTACCAGCCGAGGTGGAACAAACCTGCGTTGACACAGATCCCAAGTGTGAGTACTGGGCGCGCCCCGGTGAGACCGGCTATGGCGGCCGCCACAGCATCGGCGAGTGCCAAAAGAATCCCGACTTTATGAACAAGGCCTGCCCGGTTTCCTGCGGCCAGTGCCAGGTTCTGGAGAAAGCCAACATTCCCTGCACCAACCTCTATCGCCAGTGCACGGACTGGGCCACCCCAGGCCACACCTCGGCAGAGGGCGAGTGCGTCAACAATGCCAAGTGGATGAAGCGCAACTGCAAGCTCTCTTGCGACCCAGCCTGCCAAGCAGCCTAAACCCTTCAAGCACCCTGCTTCCTTCTGGCAGGCCATTCATTCAACCTTGCTTACCCCACGTGTGTTGATGCCTTTGCTTCCGTTGTCCGTCCACCGGCACGCTGTTTGAGGCGGGGTGAGTCGGGCTGCTTGGCCTCGACTGCAGCAGGCAGATGCCATCTCGCCATCTGACCTTTTTTTGTTTTTTTCTCAAGTCCAGCAAAAGTCTTATGGCTGCTGCCCCTCTACTTCCAACTGACATCTCTCATTCGTCCTTATGAAACATACAACATACACGAAGAGAGAAGCAAACCAACAGAGCTCGAGACAGGAGACAAAAGTAGAAAGAGACACACCAAGCCACGCCACGCCACGACACGACACGACGACAAGACAGGCGGTCCGCGGTCCGACAGACAGACAGCTGGCAAGCAACGAGCAAGCTGCGCGATAAGTCCTTAGGGCACACACACACACACACACACACACACACACACACACACAGAAAAGTGACTCGGGAACATTGTCCAAAACAGTAGTTTGCTCCGTTTTGACCGTTTTTTGCGCGAACGAGAGGTCAGCGCAGAGAGAGAGACAGAGTGTGTGTGTGTTGTGTGTGTGTGTGTGTGTCGGAGTTTGACGCGGGCGGTATTAATCAAAGGTGGGACGATCAGGGTTTCGGCTGGCATGGTGTGGACAGCGCCGGCCACCAGCTGCAAGTGACTGGCTGGCGTGCTTGGCGTGCCTGGCCTTCTATCCTCACTCTGTGACCTAGGATACAGACCACTCATGACATCGGTCTCGCTCATCTCGCAGGGACAACATGGGTCGTCGCAAGTCCAATCGCAAGCCGCCGCCCAAGAAAACGGCTGGTTGGTATCAGCCCTTTGCTCGCCTGTCTCTCCTGCGTTGATCAACAACTTATTCCATGACCTCTGGGGCTGGTGTGTAAAAGGCAAGCTGCAAACCGTCTTTCCCTGCCCTTTTTGTAACAACGAGGAGGCCTGCGATGTTGTTCTGTGCGTACCTGGCCTCGGCTGCCCGCTCGGTCTCATTTGTTTGAGGCCTTGACACCCCAAGACCCTCATTTCGCTCACGTCACGTCAACTTTCTTGCACCTTTGTTCTCACGTCGGTTCATACATTGTTGATAGCCGCTTTCGCAAGGAAGTGGGCGCTGTCACCTGCCGTGTCTGCAACGAGAGCTTCCAAACCCGTATCCATCGTAGGTGCACAGACCCTGGCTGGTGTTCCATGCTGCTTTGACGATTTTTTGTCTCCGTCTTTTATCAACTGGAGCGTCGGCACAGATGCATCATCACCTCCCCTCACGAGCAGCCACGACAACAATGATTGACCATGCAGATTTGACAGAACCCATCGATGTTTACACCGAATGGCTCGATGAGTGCGAGCGTCTGAACCGTGAAGATGGGGGCAATGACGGCAGCGCAGATGACTTTGATGGCACTGGCACCCACCTTGGGCGCTCAACCTCACGTCACGATCTGGATGACCCAGAAGATGTTTGTACGTTCTTGAACTGCTCGTCAACCATATCCCCGTTTCTTTCCAGGCCATATCAACACGACGGCGCTGCTTGATGATTCACACCGGCCTTCCTCTGCGCGCTGTCCTTTGCCGCCGTGTGCAACAGATCGACAAGATGATGACGACGAAGACTTGCCCGATGTGGGGCTGTGAGTCGTGGCAGACTTTGATGTCCTTGTGTATTTTTGTCCGTGTGTACGCAGGTCGACCCCATTTTAGTCTTGAAGCATCTTTGCTTCCCCATTGTGTATCCGCGGCCGACCCTTTCTCTGCGACCTCGGTCGATGGTGGCATTCCAACGATTTAAAGAAAAGAAAAAATGCAAGAAGAAGATGAATTGAAGAAAGCCATGAAGCATCCTTCTTCTGAACGAGCGAATCTTCAAATTGAAACGTTGAAAGTCAAATTACTCGAGGCTCAGGACACCTGCAAGCGGCCATGCGGCCTGGTCTGACAGATTCAAAGAAGAGTTGAGCGTGGGTCCACGCTTGACATCAATCCAACTTGCCGACTCGCACGCGTTTACGGGCCGTTGGGTTGCGTCAAACTTTGCACTGCTCATCGATCTGTGGTGCCCAGCACGTCTCGTCAAGAACACAACGCGGTCTGTAAACAATTGAGTCAGCCCAGCCCACTCGGGCCGAAGGGATTAGGTGGCCGCGCGCCGCACGCCACGCAGAGAAGGGCTGGCCCTATTGATGGTGCACCTGAATCAAGGGCTGTCCCAATGGACATGCGCATGCTCCATGAAGCAGTCCCGAGTACGACTGGGTCGGGTGCCAGGACGCTTCATACTTGCAGCCTGGCATTGTCGAAACCCACTGGCTGGCGACCAACTACACAGACAAGGCACAAGGCATGTTTGCCGGCTGTCTGCTTGCAACGACTGCAGGGACTTGAGGGGCACATATGCCAAAGCCTCAGCTGATGTACGAAGTGGGGTGGAACAAGATCAATTGCCACGGGAAAGGAATAAGAAAGAGAAACCTGTTGATAAAAAAAATGGATGGGGAGAGGGCGAACACGCCCTACTCGAGCTAGACTAAGCGTGGACAATAAAAAGGTCCCCCCCCAAAAAGGTGGGTGTGTATGTGTGTGAAGGGACATGCGCCTAAGCGTGGCAGGCGTCCGTGTCCAGGGTTTGACCCAGGTAGTTGAGGTGATCAGAGACTGCGAGACGAAAAGCAACAAAGCGTCGTGAGGTGGTGTGGTAAAAACAGGGCGCATGGCGAAAGAGGGTGTGAGTATGGTGGGGCCTCTGGGGGTGGGGCACGAAGATCGCACAAGATCGCACCTTTGAGATCGGTCCAGTGCTGGTTGGAGCAGTTGGGGTCTTCGCCACTGCCATCGCAGACCTTGAGAGAGCTCTGGCCTTCAAATTTCTCGCCATAGTAGACCTCGGTCGAGATGTGATAAAAGCCCATGGATTCGAGAGGAAGGTGGGGGACGGGGTCTTCGTTGTGGGTCATGCGGTAGTGCTGGGCAAGGTTATGGCTCTCATAAAATTGAGCAAAGGCTTGGTTGCCAACACGGGGCTGGCCGTAGGTGTAGTGAAGGATGCGGGCTTGCGGGTGGCCGATGGACAGGTCGAGAGAGCACATGGCGGCGAGGGCAGCGCCCAGGCTGTGGCCGGTCACCAGGATGGTGTACTCGGGATTGTTGAACAAGGTTTGGTTGACGACCTGGTCCACATTTTGCTTGACCTGGCGGTAAGCCTATTCAAGAGCCAAGACGAGGTGTGAGCGAGGCGTGAGTGACAAGGATAGAGGTACCAGCCAGGCCTCAAAAGACGCGTTGCTAGAGCCAATGGATCGTACCTTGTAAAAGCCGCTGTGAACCTTGACGTCACTCGAGGCGCCGGGGTATTGAAGATCGGCCTTGAAAAAGTCGAGGTCGTCAATCCATTGGGTCAGGTCGTGGGTACCCTGAAAGGCGACAATGATGCGCTTGCCAGCCTCGTCAATGCCGATGTAGCCGTTGGTGTCAGTCTCGCTCGCGTGGAACACGTCCTTGACCTAAGGGAAGGCGCGATAGCATGCTGATCAGGTGAGCAAGAAGGAAAGAGAGAGAAAGAGAGAGAGAGAGAGAGAGAGAGAGAGGGAAGAAGAAGAAAAAAGTATCAATAAAAAAAAAAAAAACAGAACAAAGCCACAGTGACGGGCCAGCCACTGAGATGCCGGAGGAAGAGTTGGGCCGAACGGGGCTGAACCTATCGCCGGGACGTACATCGAGGGCGAGACCAGTGCCCACGCAGGGGGGGCAGCTCCAGGCCTTGATGACAGAGGGATCACAGTAAGCGGCGGCGCTCAGATTGACCGAGCCCAGGGCAATGTTGTAGTCAAAGCCACCGTTGGCCAGGCGGGCCGTTTGCGGCAGCACCATGGCCGATGCACCAGCGGCAATGCTACAGCAACGACAAGGGCAAGAAAAGAGGACAGTCCGTTTGATGTGAGCGTTGCGCGCCAAAACGGAGGTGGACCCCGCGGGGGGAGGGAACCAAACTGGCAGGCAAGAAGACTAAGCAGATGTTGCACGGCGGGCGATGGAAGGATGAACGTACGCAACCAACGCCAGCAGAGACAGCTTGCACGACGCTGCCATTTTCCAATGTTTTGATCTGGAGGCGGTCCGTGTAGTCGCAGAAAAGATGATGCAATGCCCGTCCAAAAGACCAAGACTGAAGACGATGAAAGGGAGAGGGGGAGGTTGGGAAGACAGGGGGGAGGGAAAGAGAGAGAGAGGAGATGGACCGACACGTCCCCCGGGAATGGTCGCCGATGGCGCTGCCAAAGCTTGATTCGATCTAAACGCTCAAAAGAAATGACACACTCACATACACATCTCTCTACTCTCTCGGAGCTGTTGTTGATCTCTGGACGACCACTCGTTGCCGCTGTAAGATCTTGCTAGATGTATCGATGAAACGTTGTATCTCTGAGGAAGCTGCAGTCCTGCTTCTCTCTCTCTTTCTCTCTCTCTCTTTCTCTCTCTCTCTCTGTGTTGCGACATCATCGTGTCAACGTTGTCACAGCCTTTGACATTGGGGCTGGGACATCTCTGAGTCAGTGTTATCCATCGCCCCTTGTCTCTGAATAAAGGGCCACCTCAAGGCGAATCAGAGAAGTACTTGCATGCAGGTTCGCAGGCTCTCTCAATTGGATGCTACGATGAGGCCACCTCTCTGCTTCCTCCAGGAATGAATGATGTAATACAAACCCAACTCAAGTGTAACATGGATCACACTGTTTTAATCAGCCAATGTCAAGACTCGGATGATTTGTTGTACGTTATAGTTCAAAACATGTGTTTATGTGCTAAAAGCCGTTGTAATCTGCTGTTGTAAAGTAGCGCGCCAGCGCCATAACTCAACGCAACGTTTCCTATGAGAGCGAGGGTCGGAAACGGCAGCGCGGCGCTTGTTCCGAAAACGCACGGCCGTAGCGGGCTTGGCCTTCCCTTGCTGCTCATGGCGAGGCTTTCCTGTTCATCTCTTCTTTCGCGAGGGTGTTTACGACCTCTCTGCCGCCTATCGCTGCCAAGGTCGGTTGTCATAACAAAACACCCTCTTGCTCAAACGGCAGCACCCTGATCTGACCCCCTGCCCCATGCGCCCGCTTGCTCATTGGCTAACACATACATCTAAGCCGGGCTACGATCATCCGCCAGAACCGCGCCGACCACCAAGCAACCACACCATCATGAAGACCATACAACGCCGAGAGACGACTCCAAAACAAATCCCCAAGCGCTTAACACCGCTTGATACCGCTTGATAACGCATAAAAACCGCTTAAGACCGTTTGCGCGTGGCAAGACCGACCCAACCACCCCACAAGCCAAGCCAAGCGGAGCGGAGCGTCCACATTCGCAAGCACACACACAGCCCCAAGCCCCTTCCTTCCCCTTTGGCTTCCTTAAGGTTCCTTTGGCTTCCTTAAGGTTCTTGCTTGCGCCCTTTGCGGTCACCACAGTGTCAAGACCCCACCCGCTTGTGACTCTTCCTGAGCGCGTCCCCAAACCAATAGTGTAGCGTGCGCTTGACGCTGGACGCCTCTTGCTGCCGCTTGCTGCCGCTTGACGCCGCTTGCTGCTGCTGCTATTCGCCCATCGTGCTGCTGTTATCCTCTTGGTCTTGGTCACACACATACACACACACCACCTCCAATGGACACCACGGCGACTGGCACGACCAGCATAACCAACAACACCACCAGCACGACCGCCTCCAACAACAAGAACAAGAACAACAAGAAGAACATTGGTCGCCTCCAAACACACACCAAGCGTCACAACACAAGCAACGCCGCCGGCGCCATCGCAGACCCGAAGAGCAAGCAAGGTCAACCCCGACGAGGTCGTGGTCACAGCCCTGGTCGTGGTCGTGGGCGTGGTGCTGCTTCACTTGATCAGCCCGCTGCCACCAGCTCCCAGCAAGCGCAACCGTCCACACGGAATCGAGGTGGCGGTCGCCATCGTCGTCGCCGCCCTCGCAAGGATCGCCTTCGTGCCCACGCACTTCCCTCCCACTCGCCCACTGCCCCTGGTCACTTGAGCTTGCCGCTGCCATTTGTCCCCTCGGCCATTGAGCTCCCTGCACCCCTCCCTGCCATCAACACAAGCAAACACAGCATCATCTCCGCGCCAGACTCGGCGAGTGAGCCGGCTGCCATTTCACCCAACCCGACATCGTCGCCATCGTCGCTGCCTTCGGCCGCTGCCGTTGATCCCCTCAATCATCTGACCGATCTTGCGACCGCCGTCGCCGACATTGACACCGACAGTGACCCGACCGCCAACATGTCCTCGGAGGCGACCACTCAGCAGCGACAAATCGACAATGCCTGCGTCATCGTGCCCGGTGCGCACTTGGGTCCCCGCTCCCCCGTCACCCCTCTCAACACGGAAGCTCGTGCCAATCGTGCTTGCATTTTGTCTCACGTCCCTGCTGCTTGCTGAACGCTCCCGCAGACCGCCTCTACTTTGCCACCGTTCGCCAATTGCCCCCGTCCACACCAGAGGCCTTCTTCTTCACCGTCGATTCTGAATTTAAATACGAAGCGTTCGTGTCCCGTCCTGCTACACACGCGCCCCGCAACTCGGCTCCATCTCCCCAGCCTTTTGGCCTCACCATGTGCGGGTTGGCTCGATTTCTTCTCGGACCTGCTCCCTGTCGTTTTGTTTAGGTTTTGTGCCGATTTTGGCCCCTTCAACCTGAGCACGAGTGTGCGCTTCTGCCGCAAACTCTGGCAATTCCTCGAGGTGCGGCTCATGGCCCAAGCCGATCCAAGCCCCCGCTCCTCTGCCACCGCCTGCCGATCCTGTTCTTGGCATGTGGCATTCATATCCGCTTCTTCGCCCCCTCATTTTGCGCACCCCCCTCCCGTTCTCCGCGTTCTCCTTCTCTCCAGCAACCGCAACACAAAGATCAGCGCATCTACTTTTGCACCGGCACGGACATGCAGGTTCGCAGCAACGCTGCTGCCCTCATTGGCCTCTTCGCCGTCTGGTGTCTGAACATGACAGATGAGCAGGCCATTGCTTGCCTCGACACGGCCAAACCGCCCTTTGCACCCTTTCGCGACGCCTCGTATGCCCCAGTACTCTACAAGCTCCACGTGCGATACGTCATCTCAGGCGCCTACCAAGCCCTGCTCAACGGGTTTATCGACGTCCATACTTTTGATCTTGACACGTACGACCATTTCGAACGAGTGGAAAACGGTGACTTTACCACCATCATCCCCAACAAATTTATCGCCCTGGCTGGTCCCCACAATACCCGCCACGTCGATGACGGCTACACCCACCTCGCCCCCGAAAACCTCTTCGAACCCTTCCGCCGCCTGGGTGTCACGGACATTGTCCGCCTCAACAAGAAAATGTATGACCGTACCAAGTTTACCCAGGCTGGCTTTGCCCACCACGATCTCTTCTTCATTGACGGCACCTGCCCCCCGCCCGCCATTCTGGAGAGCTTTCTCGAAATCACCGAAAAGTGCACCGGCACGGCCGTGGTCCACTGCAAGGCCGGCCTCGGCCGCACCGGCTCCCTCATCGGCTGCTACATGATGAAGCACTATCGTTTCAACGCCCCCGAAACCATCGCCTGGCTCCGCATTGCCCGCCCCGGCTCCGTCATCGGCCCCCAGCAAACCTACCTGGTCAACCACCAAGCTGACATGTGGCTCGCCTCCCCACCCACCGCGAAGCGCAAAGGCGAGGCAGATCGCCCTCTCGCAGCCATCACCGACCTTGCCGCCTTCCACATTGTCACCTCCGCGTCCAAAGATGAAAATGCTACCGCACCGACCACCCCAACCAAAGATGCCGGCCACACCAGCCTCTCGGCCGTCGCTCGCGCCCTTAGCGACATTATCCCCTCCATCTTCCCCGATGACTCAGCCTCGGCCCTTGAATCGGCACACACTGGTGCTGCCAACTACATTCCCGAAAGTGAACGCGGCTCGTCCTCCCATGATCACCTTTCACAAGGTGACATCTTGACGCGCCGCAAAGCGCAGGCTCAACACAAGAATCAACCGCTGCCCCCATCACGGACGTGCCGCCCCACCACCTATGAACCCAGTTCCTTTGAGACCTTTTGAAGGGACAGCGCCTGTGCTTCGAGCCGCCTTGTTTTCGTCTCGCCCCTCTGATGCTTTCCTTTCCCCTTCGCCTGCCGTTCCTTTCCGTGTCTGGAACCTGAGGGCTCTCCTGCGTGCTTTTGTTTTGAGGTTTTTCTTTTTCCCGTGTTCAACACCTCTTGAGGACTTTTTATCTTGAAACAGCCTCCTTTGTTTGACGCACTCGCTCGCTGTTTTGGCTCGGAATGATTCACCAGACAGCCGTGCTTGTGCATGCCTGTGTCCGTGTGTGCTTGTGCATGACTGCGCCATGTTTCTATAGTAATCGCCATCTCTTCTTGTTGCTTCTCCCCTGCCGCCCCATTTGTTTTGTTTCTCATCCTTTTAATTTTTGAGTTTGCGTTCTGTCATTTTACTGTCGCCTTGGTCGCTGCGGCAACCCCGGCTCGTCGCCATTGCCAATGAGCCAAAGGCTGGAGCCGATGAGCGCGCCTCGCCGACTGGACTGAGTCCGGTTGACTTGGCTGCTGCTATCGCTTCTTTCGCCAATTCCGTCTGCTCGACATGTGCCTGCCGTTGCGTACGCAAAGTTGTCTTGCGTCCACACATGCACATCGTAGCTTGTGTACCCGAGTCCCGTGTAGCTTGCTCCCACACAGCCTTGTTGCGTGTGCTTTGATCCCAATTCTTTCTTTTCCCGCTCTTTCTCTTTTTTTACGTGTGCCTTTGTTCTTGAGCCTAGCCCTGGCAAGCGCCGACCCAATTCAATTTTCGTTTGCATCAGCTATCAAACCTTGTTTAATGCCCTGTATCCTCATGCCTTCTTCTGTCGAGTACTGCGCTTGATCAGCCAGTGAAACGCTAGAGCTATCACTCTTTCAATTGTCTGATGCCAGGGCTTACTCCGTCCCCGTTCCAAAAGCACGTCGACGGTTCACATCTCAGTGGCAGTGAGGCTAAGCGCTAGAAACGCTCGAAGTAGACTTGTCTCGCTGCTTGCGACGCTTGGCGAGCTTGGCGTCCTCCACTGGAGCCAGCTACACCCACCCGGTCCAGAAGACTTGAACGTGAGCGCCTGTTCCCGTCACAGCTTTTGGTTGTTGTTCCTTTTTTTTTATTAGACATGTGCGTACACATCCTTCCCCCACACAAACACATGCGTCAAGCTTACCCGGGAAGCATCCGAGAGGGCTGCAACGTTGGCTGCAAGAATGCCTCGCTTGCCCCGCCCCGCCGTCTCTTCCTTCGCCAGGATGGCAGGTGAAGGCAGAGGCTGGTTGCTTAGCGCCGCCTCTGTCAACCATGGGTCACGAGCCGCCAATGTTGCCGTTGGCCGCAGGTGCGCATTATGGGACAACAACCGCTGCAACAACTGCTTGGCCTCAGCGGAGATGTGCTGCAACAACCCACGCCAAAGGATTGAGAGGGCTGCGCGTAGCTGCCTCCTGATGGCTGCGCACGCAGGTGCAACAAACGCGTGTGCCACTCGTACCTGCCAAATGGGCTGTGTAAACTGTAACTCCTTGCGCAAGACCTTGTCCCAGGCATCGGCGTCCTGAAAATCTAAGAAAAAGGCCCCCGTCATCCACGACCGCGTGAATGTTCTGCCCTCTTGGTCAGCAAGTTTCCCGTGCCAGATCGACGAATTACATACTTGCTGGGACCTCGAAGGGCGTCGCGCCGGTCAACATGGTGTACAGAATTACGCCTGACGTCGAGGTGAGGTGAAGCCACACAGTTCACACAGGTTAGAAGCGCAGAGTCTCACAGCACGCTTGCTTGTCCGTTCGGCCATCCCAGTGCCACGCGTGTCCTCACCAAGACTCCACATGTCACAGGCCGATGTGTAAGCCGGAGCTGAGGACTTGAGACGAGCCGTAACCTCAGGTGCGCCAAACCTATACACCATCACCCCCATTTCAACGATGATTGTCAAGCAAGCGCCGCCCTGCGTTTGTTGCAATGATGACCCACAATGGAGGGCCAGCAAAACAAACTTGAATGTAAAGAGCGGTGTCTGCAGCGTCTGCTGGGTATCAGTCAGCTTGGCAAAGCCCCAGTCGATGATCTTCACGGGCGAGTCCACGGAAGCTTCCTGAAACACAATGTTCTCCGGCTAGAGACAAAGAGGTGGGGCAGCATAAGGCCTCCGCCATACCCACACAGAAAACAGCCTTTGGCGTCAACGCAGCGGAGGGCTTGATGGAAGGCTCACTTTTAGATCACGATGAACCACGTTATTGTTGTGGCTGTATTGCACGGCAGACACGAGCTGTTTGAAGATGTTACGGGCTTCACGTTCGCTCAAGTTGCCATGCTGTGCAATGCGGTAGAAGAGCTCGCCTGCAGAACGCAGCACCGCGCAAGAAAAGGCCATGCCATGCGTGAGACACAACAGCGACTGCACCTCAGCCTACATAGGACAGGCAGTGGTGACCACAAGTGGCCCGACGCACCGCCCGTGCAGAGTTCCATAACAATGTACGTGTGGACGGGATCTTGAAAGACATCAATGAGCTGGATAATGTTGGGGTGGCCCTGCACGCGGCGCAGCATCTCGGCCTCCTGCGTTTGGCCCCGATTGCTGACAATCTTGACGGCAAAGGCCGCATTGTCCGATTTACGAATGCACTTGCGACACGTGCTATATTGTCCAAGCGGAGGCCAAACGGTGAACTAGACATATGTGCTGACCAAGCGAGAATTTGTTCCCCGCTGCCAGATCTGATCCAGGGCGCTGACCTGAAGCTTCCAAGACCTAGTTCGCGCTCTCCTGCAGGAATGGTGTATTCCATATGGAACGTTCGTCTGTCACGCACGCACCAACGCAAAACAAAGGGCAAATAAGACACAATACCTCCACAGGGGGTGAGTGGGGGGTGTTGGCCGCCTTATAAAATAAGCCACGGTGTCACGTACTCTGAATCGATTATGGGCGATGATGAGGCGGTGGCACCTTGACTGGTCAGTGCCGAGGGTGGGATGGCACCTAAAATCGGCCAATAGCAGGCATGCATGTTAGTCTGTGTTGCCATGAAACGGAGGGTTTGGCCGACAAGAGCTTTCGCACCGAGCGCGGTCTTCAAGGGCTGCCGAGGTTCAGCACGGGCCATGCCAACATCTACAAAACCCATGTTGGCACTTTCATCTTGCGGCATATCCTCGGGCATCGTGGCTTGCGTTTGAAGCGATGCCGTGGATTGTTGTGTGTTGTTACCAGATGCATCCATCGGCGGAACGAAGGGAGCCGATGCCGGAATCTCCGCGCTAAACTGCGGCAGCGAGTTGTGGTTGGCCTGTGGGACCACTTGTTGCACGGACACGACGTCTGTGTGGATGAAACCATTGCATTTGCGTGAGCGTAGAATACAATCATGACTTCCTCTTGAACAACGACAGAAGCGTTGCGATTGTGTGACCGGCACAATAACTCACTCTGCAAAGAGGATTGCAAAGCCGTCGCGTTTTGAGAAGCCTCGGGGTCAAACAAGCCTGCAACGCATGCACATGTCACATTAAGCAAAACCCCTTGTTTCAGAGGGTTGCAGAGGCAAAGGGCTGGCATTGGGTCCATTCAAGCATGCGCCAAAAGCAGAAAAGAGCGTGGGAGCCTAACCGGAATTGAAGAGAACGTTTGGCCCGACGAAAGAAAACCCGCGAAAGAGCTGTTGTCGTGGTGCCAGCCAGCAACAAGCAAGTGAGGTGGGCTCGAGGGGGCGCCTGACCCAAGTTCGTCCACTGTAGACGTGAAAAGGCAAGATCATCAGGCGGCAAACGAACCATGCGGGCAGTTGGCGAGGTCGGGGGTGCTGGCGTCAAAACGGGGTCTTGGTCTGTAAACTCGGAATCAAAATTTTGCGTATCCAGCTCATCTGGGTCACGCGCGGTTGGCAGCAATACAGAGAACCACGATGAAGACCGTCAAGGTGGTTGAGCAAGCGCCAAGCCTCACTGGAGCACGAACAAAGGACAAACGGAAAAAGATATCACTTACTGGCAATCACAGGCACAATTGGGGGGGGCACCTTCTTATCACGCAAGTCTTCCCACTTGAGTGGCTTGAAAAAGGCATGCTCCTGTTTGCAAGGGGCAAGAGTGACAATCAAGGGTGAGTTGCATGCGCCCGTTCAGCCAAGATGCTTGAGCGGGCAATGAGGGCCTCAACGACGTACCATGAGCTCTGCGGCGTCCCGATGGGCTCCCAGTCGCTTTTCGGCTCGCTTCTCCAATAGCTAAAGAAGGATTCAGCAAAAGTTACCGCACAGCAGAGGCCGGAGGGGGCGCGGAGACACTGTTGTTAGGATATTCAACCATTCTGAAATTGACACTGTCACGCCCATAAATAAGACCTACGCCGGTGAGCAGACCGCGCAGCGGCTTGCTCATGGACTTGTGCAAGACGGCGGGTTTCTACGGTGCATGATGTTCAAAACGCGCAAGGTCATTCGTGAGAGAAGGCGCGGGCACATGGTTTTTGAGCGTTGGAAGATGATAACAGGGGACCGCAGCTAGCGCTGATGAGGCAAAGTACAAACCGTCAGAATGCGGCGAGCAATGGCCGAATTGCTGTTGTCCGTGTCGCCAGGGTAGTTGACAAAGGGCGTGTGACCTGGCCAGTCACAAAACGAAGCGATTGGGAGAATGAAACTTGGACGAGCCCGTTCGTGGGCGTGAGCGGCACCAGATGAACTCACCCTGCACCAACTCGTAAAGCAGGCACCCAAGGCTCCACCAGTCCACGCTGAGACCGTGCCCCTCGGGGTGCTCGCCCGCAATCTCGGGTGCCAGGTACTCGGTGGTGCCGGCGTAGGAGTAAGTGCGGGCGGCGGGTGATTGGATGTGCTCCTTGGACAAGCCTGGAACAGACACCAGACGAGCTCTCGTCAGAGGCGGTAAAATGGAGCGCACGAGGGGTGATCTCAATGTGGAGGAGGAAGAATTGGCGCTGCACATACCAAAGTCGGTCAAGCGTACATGGCCTTCCTTATCCAGGAGGATGTTTTCAAGCTTGAGATCTCGGTAGATGACGCCCAAGCGATGTAGGGCATCCAAGGCCACAAGAATCTAAAACATGTCAGGGCAGATGGCGCGCACGGGTGAAAGACGGGGAGGGGGGTCGGTGGTTTTTGCGGCTCAGGAATGGGCTAAAGCGACTTGGGAACACGCGAGTACCTCTGCCACGTAGAAACGAGCCTCGCGCTCAAGAAACATGACGCGACGGCGGAGATGCGTGAAGAGCTCGCCGCCGTTGACATAGTCGAGTACAAGATGAAGTTTGGACTCATCCTGAGCAAACAAAAGGTATAGCGTGCGGGGGGTAAGCATCAGATCAGGGAAACCAAATCAAGACAATCAGCCACTGCGATCCGGTGGGAAGATGGGACCTGGAAGGCATAGTGGAGCTGGACCACAAACGGGACGTGACGGATGCTTTCAAGAATGTTGCGTTCGGCACGCGTGTGCTCGGTCATCTTGGCTTGGCGCTGCAAGCGTGAGAGGAACGGTGCGAGCAGACATCATGCGCGTGTCAAGCCGGAGTCGAGCTGTGTCGGGTCTTGTCAAGAAAAAAAAACATGGGAGATAAAAAAAAAAAAAAAACGGCGAGGCAATGCGGGGGCGTGCGAGGGCACGTACGACAATGGCGGCTTTCTTCAAGACCTTCATGGCATATAATGTACCGGTGTCGTTGCCTGTGACCTTACGGGTGAGCATGACCTAGGCGAGGGCAGCCATTCGAGGTGAGGGCTTGTACATTGGGGCATGGAGCCCAGGCATGAGCGCAGACATGGACCAAGGGGCAACGGAGTTGAGCTCGTGCAGGCGGATGCTGACCTTGCCGTAGGCCCCCGAGCCAAGGACGCGCAAGAGCTCGAAATCTGCTGGTCCCACCCGCTCGCCATCGCTAGGAAAGATTGCCAGCAACAGGGGGGCGGCGGGGCACAAGACCAATGAGCGTGTGAGCTGCACCAAGCGACAAGCACCTCTGATCGCAAGAGGCAAGGTTTGAGCGCTGTGTGATGATCGCGCAAGAAGACAGGGGAGTGGGGGGCACGTGGGGGTCCGGATCATTGTTTAGACCTTGGATGCATGGAGGCTTCGGTGATTGGGAAAATTTCAGAATCCTCGCCAAAGTTTGAGAAATCAAAATCCGAGCTGCCTTCGCCCGGTAGGCAAAAGTCCGCGGGCAAGGCCATGGCCAAAGTTATCAAAGGCTCGAGCTAGCGATGGGCAGCCGTCTGCTCGATGCAAAAGTTTTTAGTGCGGATCCTAGTGCTCAAGCTCTCCAAGAAGAAACGAACGTCAAAGCCCAGGACCTGGCACCAGCGTGCTTGTTGGATGGTGCGTCTTCGTGCTCTGCACTTTCAGAGCGCTAGGATCATCAAGCAGGAGCAAGATCAAACTCAGATGTTGGATGGACGGCTGCGCCTCGCTGCCGCGGCCACCGACTCGAGAGCACCTGTCAGCGGACCGTCCGAATGAGCCTGCTGCAGATCCCTTCTTGTCCGTGGCGCAGCCAGATACAACCCAGCACGAGGACCACCCCAACGCCCAGCCACTGACCTGCAACCCCACTGATCCAGCTCAACGTTCAAGCAGCAGAACGGCCACCCGATACACACTCAAAAGGCAGAGCGACCAGCTCGCTCGACACCACGAGCGCGTGAGAGAGAAATAGAGAGAGAGAGCGAGCGCGCGCGAGAGAGAGAGATTTTTTTTTTTTGTGGCGAACGGAAAGTTCAGAGAGAGGGGAGGGCGGGAAGTGAGATAGGAAGAGATTGAGAGGAGGGGTGATCGAGAATGAGAGAGGCGGTCGGAGGCGTGGTAGAAACGGAGAGATATTTGCAAGGGGTCGACGCTCAGATACACGAAAACAAAGCAAATTACAGAGATCTTCTTAAAGATGAATTTAGTACAAGAGCCATGGAGCATCAAAGGCACAACGTCAGAGAAGCAGAGGGACATTTGCAGAGACACAGAGACTCGAAGACTTGAAACACACAAACGGTAACGAAAATATACTTTAAAGAGGTTATTTTAATTTATAGCCGTTCGATTTGTCAGCTTCAGTCCATTTGTCATCATTTTATAGTTTATGAAGTAGTTTTCTCAGTAAAGTCCGATTATATAAAGTTATATGAGCGTGTCAATGTTAACGTAAGCGACTTTGTGCAGCTTTTTATCTAGATAATGCATCAGGCTGCCTGCTCATTATTTGCTCTCATCAGTCACTCGTCGCGCGGCGGTCTTCGTGTGGGGACGGCGGCCGATTGTGATTGTGAACGGATCATGTCCTTGGTTCGCGGCGGTGGCTGGCACGTAGGGCAGGTCCTTGTGCGTAGTATGGCGTCATCTGCTGCACGGGCTGCGGCCGAGCAGCAGCCGGTATGTGCGTGTGCGCCGCTCCGACCTGCCAAACGCGCGTGCCACGACGTGAGCATCTGTGTACCTCTGTCACGAGCCCTTTGCGTGGACCAACTGGGTAGGGCCCGGTGATGGCGGCTATCCGACAGAAGTTGACGGAGCGCTTTCAGGTATGTGGCCATGCTCGGGCATCATGGCATGGTCTGCGCGGGCTCATGTTGGCGGGCTAATGCGATGCGTCGCCTAGCCCACCACGCTTGACGTCAAGAATGAGAGCTACATGCACTCTGTCCCTCGAGGTGAGATGTAGAGCCATGAGCTGGTCAACACAAGGAGGCCTCGGCGCTCATCATCTGCCGTCGGTGTTCTGCTCACATAGGCAGCGAAACCCACTTCAAAGTGACCATTGTGTCTGACCAATTTGAGGGCATGAAGCTCATCGAGGTCCGTGGTTCGAGGCCGTAATGTGACCGGTGCCTTGCTCCTGTTGCGGGCGCTCTTGCCTTCTCTCTCTCTCTCTCTCTCTCTCTCTCTCTCTCTCTCTCTCTCTCTCTCTCTCTCTCTCTCTCTCTCTCTCTCTCTCTC